>NC_134512.1:27418293-27718293 GCF_027942865.1 Odontesthes bonariensis | reverse complement strand
GTCTTAAAAGTGATGTTCCATAAGTCTGTGGACACTAATCCAGCTCAAACTTACAAGAAAAAAAAAAAAAAAAAGAAGAAATCAGCCTCTTTTCCCCCCCTTCCCCCGTCCAGGCTGAGGACTTAAAGTGAAGACGGCTGCTGCTCATGGACATGGAGCACATTCAGCCGGGTTGAGTCCAGGTCGCAGGCTGGTTTTGAGCAAAGTCCGAGCGACGTACCTAAGAAGCCCTCCGTGCTGGAAGAAAACAACGTCCATCTCGGAGTCGAACAGCGCGGTGACAGAGAAGGACGTCCCTTTGCTGGTCTGCAGGAGGACACGGAAACAGAACCCGAGTTAGAACCCGCTGGCACCGCGTCAGCCCGTCGGCGCCGTTACGTACCTTCACGGTGAGCTGCTGCCTCGGACTCAGGCTCTCTGGCAGGATGATGCTGAACCTCTCCTTCCCACTGAGCTCCAGCGAGTCGGCGTTCTGGCCGGACAGAAACTGCAGCGGCATGATGCCCATTCCCACCAGCTGGTTCTTGTGGAGCTTCTCGAAGCTCTCAGCGATGACTGCGCGGACCCCCTGCGGGCAAAGAGGTTTAACACCCAAAACAACAAGTGAATTAGTGCTGTGACCAATGTTCCCTCTAATTTTTCATGTGTCTGGGCATACACACAAGCTCCCTGAGCACACTGAGGACCACTGTGAGCAACATCAGATGTGCACGCTGTGGCCACACACCAGCATCACACCTGCTCAAAACCTTGGATCATAGCAAGTTACACGGCTTATTAAAAGAATCAAATCAGAGCAGCGATTTTCATTAGTTTACTTTTAATAGAAGCGATTTGGCCCACTTAAAAAAGAAAAAGACAAAAATCTTGTTGTTCATGAGATGTGTAGTATGTTATATGTTATATGTGAAAGTCATGCTTTGGCCAAGGGAAGAGTCATGCTTGCAGCCTTGTTTTGCAGAGTAGACCTTTCTCCCTCGAAAAAGAAAAAATTTCACCCAGTTTCACCGCTTCTTCTTCTATTTGCACATACTCAGACAGCCATTCCATCCTAAAAGAACCGTATTTCTTTTTTTACTTTGGCTTGGTGAGTGGATGTGTCGCTGGCGCTGCCCGTTCGTTTCGCCCTGATAAGGGGCGTCTCCTAACTCGCACTGTTGTTGGCTAGCTAACCTGCACGGCGCGTATGGGCAGGGCATATATGCAAACACTATCAATGCTCTGATTGGCTGCATAGCGTAAGTAAACCGTATGGTATCATTGGCTGAACACCCGTCACTCACTGCGTTACATTGACAAATGGTACAGAAAAACATTAGGTCTGGTATTAGATATTAATTAAGGTTGAATTTTATTTTATGCGCTGCATAGATTTTCTTTGGCGCAGAGAATGTGCGAGCAGTGCGCGATTGCGCAGGCGCGCGGCTTAGCGGGAACATTGGCTCTGACTGCTGAAAACGGGGGCTCGAGCTGCTGCTTAGGAAATGAACTAATAATCCAATCAGTCACTTTTCGAGGGAAATCCATTCTTCCTTGTAAGATAAAACTACAGGAATGCAAATGTGCCACATTAATGGAAATAAAAACTTAGGCCAAAGCCAACTGAGGACGCAGCTCTTTACCAGCAGGTATGGTCCTTTGGCCACCCAGTCCCTGGAGTTTCCAGAGCCGTAGTCTTTGCCAGCCAGAATGATGAGGGGGGTGCCGTCTCTCTGATAGCGGTCAGCTGTCTCGAAGACGTCCAGCTGGCCGCAGGGACGGGAAGAGGAGGAGCCGGCAGCAGCAGCAGGTCAGACAAGGCAAAGACAACAGGCTGTTAAACTGGGCAGAACCTGCAGCTTCCAACAACGCTACACACACGCTGCCGCTCAAAGGTCACAGATTTGACCGCGGTGTTGTGCAAGAGGCGTGTAAAGCCCTCATAAACACATCTGCAGGCTGCCGGTCTGCTTCGGTGTGGACTCACTGTCTGGCCTGAAGGAACGTGCAGAGTCTTTGGGCCCGGTCTGCCGATGAACCGATTGTGGAGCTTGATGCTGGCGAACGTGCCTCTGGTCATCACCGCGTCGTTGCCTCTGCGAGCGCCGTACGAGTTGAACTCCCGCGGCGTCAGCCTGAGGGGAAATATTCAAAGAGAAATGAAAGTCCAGTTGAACTTGTTCTGTGATAAACAAACGGTCCTCCGTGGGGACCTGCGTCTCTGGGCCGTGCGGTCCCTACAGCAGGAATGTGCCGAGCGGTTCCAGGTGCTTTGAAACATTCACCTGCACGTATATTTAGTGCCCCCGTACATCTGCGGGAAAGCATAAACGCTCCGACGGGGCTTTAAACTGACCGTTTGCTCTGCAGGTACTTGGCGGCAGCGCTGACTCTTGCGATGCTTCCTGCTGGCGAGATGTGGTCCGTGGTCACTTTGTCTCCAAGGAAGAGTAAGGCGTGAGCGTTTTCTATCGACTGGGGCGGCGGCTCGTCTTTACTCTGAGACAAAGAAGATTTGGAGATGGAGGAAGTCAGATGGTGAGCCACGTTGGTTCAGTGAGGACAGATTTCTTTCATAGTTGAACGATTCCAATACTTTTCTGGAGCTTAATTCTCAGGCTCATTTGTCCTTTTTGGGGGGCATTTTGACATCTGCGTACAAACATCTGCTCCAATGGTGCGCACGTATGTTACATTCTGACCACGTATGTTACTTCGTGGCCAAATCCTTGCCAGAACGTTGCGGTTTTAGGTACTGAAGCTCATTCAAACCAATCCACTCCATTGTATTCAAACTGACGAAAACAATACATAAATGAATGAGATCCTCCCCCAAAGAGGATGTAAACCACTGGCTCTGCCTGTATTTCTGTTCACTTCTGCTTAACATGATGATATTTTGGTTCCCCCAGAATGTCTCTTTTGTTAAAAAGAAAAAAGAACCAAAAGTCTGTTATGAAAAGTGAAAGATGAATATTTTCCTGGTGTCGGTTAAGTCTTGTGTCATCCTGGTAGTAATGGAACCTACGATGAACACAACCATAAAGCTTTCAATGACATCAGCCGACTCCCCCACACAGCGAAACAGCATTAAAAACTAGACCGCATCAAGGCTGTTTTTGGGTTAGATAATTAGTTTTTCAGATTTGGAATTCGGTCCACATTGTCTCCCATAGTGTCCTTTCCACAGGACTCAAAATGCGCCGTTTTAAAAATCAAAATAGCGATGGCTATAACGCTCAAACTGTTAGAAACCCCAAGAAGTGCCATCATGGTGGCCGACTCCATCCAACTGCCTTTTATATTTAACATATGTGAAAGAGGCTTGCTTGCTGGAACGAGCAAAAGAGACTTTTTAATAATATTTTTCCTTTTTCCAAACTTAAAGATCTGGAAAACACTGAAAACTAATTCCATATGTTTCAGGACTGCGTGGGGAACCCTGCAGAGAAAGCCACGAGATAAGACTGTGATCCACCTGCAGCCGGAGAGCGTAAACCAGGAAGAGCGGAGGACTCACCAATTTGCTGAAGAACGGCGGTGAACGGATGTATGTGGACTTGGGATCCCACGGGAAAACAACCGAGTCTGGACATTCAATGTTTTTCCAAAACGTGTTCCCTTTCTGGAAAAGAGCACAACGCACGGAAACATTGATTTCCTTGTTTCCAGTAAAATCAACAACAAACATGGAATGATGAAATCACGCAGTCCTGTATTTGTTTTTGTCATGTTTGTCAGAATTTTTTTTTAAATGAAAACAGAGTCCTCTATCCGTCTCATCTCCTAACCTCCATCCTTCCCCTGAGATCCTTAAAGATGGAGGAGATGACTGTGTCCTCTTCAGTCTGCTGGACCTCCTCTCTGGATGGCCAGATATCGTGGAGAAACACCTCCTTCCCCTCTGATGTCAAACCTGTACAAACAACAAAATTGAGTTATTTCTGTGTGAACTCTTCAGGAGGTTCACAAAGATTTCTGTAAGACATTTCTACTATAAAGATATCTGAAGATTGTCATTACAGAAGTTCTGTACAGATTCTAACGAAAAAAACAACAAAAACAGCTCTTTTTCGCCCTGTTGATACCTGCCTGCTCGGGACATTGCGTCACTACTTGCTCACACACGCTGTAATCAGCCAAATTCCCCAAATCCCCAGATGATCTTCAGCCTTAAGACAAACAGCTTAAGAGAGCCTCCCCTACCTAAAGGCTCTTTCTCAAAGTCGATTCCCACAGTGCCTGCAATGGCGTACGCCACCACCAGAGGGGGGGAGGCCAGGTAGTTGGCGCGCACGCAGTCACACAGGCGGCCTTCAAAGTGCCTGTTGCCGGATAACACGCCGCAGGCCACCAGATCCCCCTGAAACCACAGAGAGTAGAATAACTTCTACTGCTTATGAAACACTAAAAACAGACGGAGATTGGCAGAATACAGAGGCTACTTCCATGAAACAGTGGATAAAAGAACTTTCAGAGTGCATTGGTCTAGAAAGACTAACATATATTGCTAAGGGAAAACTTTGTTCATCTTTGGGAACCATACATGAGCATTATAGAATATGGAATGTAATGTTTGTTTATTTACTTATTATTATGTGTGTGTGCGTGTGTGTGTGTGTGTGTGTGTGTGTGTGTGTGTGTGTGTGTGTGTGATACTGGTTCTGTGACGTGTTGTAGTCACAGTTCAAGTGTTCTGTAAAGTAATAAAACCCAATAAAGATATTTGAAAAAAAAAAGAGACGGAGAAAAGGCTCACTGCCGCAGCCTGCAGGTTTTACCTGTTTGATTGCATCCACAACACCTTCGGGTAACGGTGCCGTGTTCCCCACACAGGTGGCACAGCCGTAACCGATCACCTCAAACCTGGGACGGAAAGGACACCGTTTGCCGTTTTAACTCAACTTTAACTCAAACCGAGCTGCAAACGCCGGTTTATCCCAGCTGCCTCGGTGATAATCTGGCGTTTGTGTGCGCGTTGTGTCCAAACGCTTACCCCAGCTGGCTGAAGTAAGGCAGGACTCCACTGGTATTGAGGTAGTGCGTGACCATCCCACTTCCAGGAGCCAGGCTGGTCCGAATGTAAGGCTTGACCACGAGCCCGGCCTCTACGGCCTTTTTGGCCAGAAGACCTGAAAATAACAAATACATGTTTTACACTCATCAGAGCAGAAGTCCATATGGCATAAAGGAATTCAGTCTCTTCCCTCGGCTGTTTTACCTGCGGTCAACATGACAGACGGGTTGCAGTTGTTGGTGCAGCTGATGACGGCGGCGATGACCACCGAGCCGTGCGCCAGCTGGTACTCCTGGCCACAGTGCAGAAAAGGAACGCGAGTCTCCTGCTTCTCCTTAGCGATGTGGAAGCCTTTAAAACCCACCTGAGGCGGCGCAACAGACAGATTTTTACCGTCTTTATCGCACTCAGCAACCGGGAAACAAACAATGTCAACAAACAGTATCTCCCGCGTAAAAAAAAAAAAAATACTGATCTTATAGTTTTACGAGGTCTTCTTTGCAGGTTACCTTCTCATTAAGACAACTCTGGAAGTCTTCTTTCATGCTGCTGACCGCCACCCTGTCCTGAGGCCTTTTTGGTCCGCTCACGTAGGGCACCATGGAGCTCAGATTGATCTCAATCACCTGCACAGACATCAGTTCAACTCAGTCATTTATATAGTGCCAATTCACAACAAAAGTCATCTCAAGGCACACTAACGATGCAGTCACTGGCTGTAGTTCATCTTTTAATGCTCCAAAATGGAGCATGTTAGATAGTCATTCATTCTTTTCTGGGCAAACAACACAATTTTCCATTAGAATTAAATTAATCTTTAATCAGAAAATGTTGTAAACAGTAAAAAATTTAGACAGAAACATGTCTCTTTTTGTTTTTTTTCCAATGCTATTGTCAGAGAGGAGCAGCTTGGATTGAGCTGTGGAATTACCTCAGAGTACTGGAGGTCTTCTGAGGTTTCTTCATAGCTTCGGAAAAGTCTGACAGCCTTCATGTAAGACTCCAACAATTCAAGTTTTTCCTGGGTAAAATCTGGAAGGGTCAATTATGAGACGTTAAAGAATAAGCCAAAGGATCCTGTCACAAAACCTGGGGATGCAAATGCCTTACATGGCCTTTGTTTAAGCCAACAATTCTACATGAAACCAAGACATAGAGCATAGCACGTAGAGCTTCTACAGATGTAAATTCAGACAGAAGCTAAACAACAGGAGAGGGCGCACCCAAATCTCGCAGCTTTGAGGGAAAGCTGGTTAAAAGTGCAGCACTTGGGCGACTCACTTGTCTTTTTAAAGTGCTTTAGCGTAACTTGGTCGACGGGAAAGAAGCTGACAGTAGCGTTGTACTCTGGGCACATGTTGGCAATGGTGGTTCGATCGGGAGCTGAGAGCTGGGAGACACCAGGTCCAAAAAACTCAACAAACCTCCCAGCGATTCCAGCTTGTCGCAAGTGCTGAGAAAACAGAGACAAAAATAAGAACATACAGCTCATACATACACATTAAAGGGCAGGTTTGGTGTGTTTTTACCAGGGCTGGGCGAGTTAACTCGTTTCTATCGCGTTAACTTGTTAATTATTTAACGTGGATAAATATTTTATCGCGCATTAACGCAGGTTTTATGTGTGCAGCTCACGGAGCTAACCGACGCTACTTCCTGTTATACTTGTTTCAACATAAAAGCCCGTATTTCAAAATAAATAATTAAAAAAAAAAAAAAACTCCTGCATTTACAGCCAAGTTGAATTGTCTTATCACCGTAGTAGTTCCGGTCTAAAATATCACTTAAAGGCAAAACACACAAATGATACCAGGAAGTCATTCAACGAGACAGACAGTGGAGCGAGGCTTCTACATAAAAACTACATAAAGATGCTGATGTTAAAAGTGAGTTTGCACAACAAATGTTATGGCACTTTCATTCATATGGCAGCACATTTAAAATAAAACTAAATGCTAAAAGCTATACGCTCCTTTTGAATTCATTTTTGGATTTTGCGTATAAATGCGATTAATGTGATTAATCAGGGAAATCATGTGATTAATTAGATTAAAAATTTTAATCGTTGCCCAGCCCTAGTTTTTACGTATGGGTCCAGAAACATAACACGTTCAAGAAAGCGGGAGCGTTACCTTAGTGATGCCGAGGACTATGTCTATAGATGTGGTCATGGGGTTAATGGAGCCCACCAGTTTACAGCCCACCACCTGAGGAAGGGTCAGAGAAACTGGCTGGCCTAACATCACAGCCTCCGACTCAATTCCCCCAACACCTGGTGCAGGATAGAAAAAAAAAAACTTTCAGCACTCCGAACTGCGGAGAGGTTTGACTCACTCTTAAACGGAGCGCTCTCTCTTTCAGCATTTAGTCAAACAGTTCTAGATTCCTTATAATAAGAAGAAATAATAATAATTAGAATATATTTCGAAAAAAAGAAAGAAAGTCAACAGCTGCTGGAAGTGTCAGGGTGAGGATGCTTTACCCCAGCCGAGGATGCCCAGGCCGTTGATCATGGTGGTGTGAGAGTCGGTTCCCACCACGCTGTCGGGGTAGATCAAACCGTCGCTGACCTGCACCACCCTGGACAGATACTCCAAATTCACCTGGTGGACAGCACCGACGTCCGGAGGAACCACGTTCACGTTCTTAAATGCTTTTGAACACCACTGTTTGGTAAACACAATAAAAACGTTAACATTCAACAGAAAAAAAAAGAAAAGAAAAAGTTAACAGACTTCTTAAGATTTAATCAATGACAGTTTTCATTTCCTAAAATCTACCCGTTGAGCTTCTTTCTGGCAAACTAATTTGCTCATGTCAGCAGTGCGTGTGTTTCATCTATGTCACTATAGAGTGAGTCTCTTTGGTACCTTAAAGAACTTCAGCCTCTCTTTGTTTCTAATCAGTTCCATTTCCTGGTTCTTAACGGCTGTGTCAGGTCTGCAGGACAAAAAACACAAAGCCACAGTGAACTTCCTAAAATCTCCTTTGCCCTGAGTGAGAAAACAACTGATTAACATGTGAGTCATCCAAAAATAAAAAATAAAAAAAACACACAGGGACAGATTAAAAAGCTGCATCACTTCTTCACATGACTCATTTTAGTCAAACTGCAACGTTGCAATCCGGCAGACTTGGAAGCAAACGAAGATGCGAACAACACGAGATGAAAACAGAACTGCTTACATCCTCTTCACAGACAAATATTTTTTTCAGTTTCAAATGAATTACCGTAACATCCTCGTTGCCTTTCAAAACTTACTCGGAGACGGGCTTCAGGTGGAAGGGGCAGAGGAGAGGTGTATTCTCAATCTGCTGGACAGAGGCTGGAGGTCGGCCCGGTTGGCCCGGGAGGTCGCTGCAGGCCGCTTTGCTGCAGGAGCCTCGCTGTCCTCCACACTGCGAGCCGCCTCTGGATGGAAGCCTGGCGGGTACTGAACGGGACGGAGCCTGGCTGTGGTTCGGACTCTCCCCTCCGCCGGGGTTGGGAGCATTCTGTATGGCACTGTGAGTAGAACATTCGAAAAAGAAACATTTAAAGACAAAACTTATAAAGCAGAGCAGCGTCCTCACTATAGAACCAATATTCTCAATACTGCTTTAAACAACCAATAATCAAGTCATGTGTGTCCAACTTCTTCCATGATGCTCTTATTTCTTTCAGCTGATTACAAAAGGAGGATGGCAAAGTAAACACACCATTTGCTAAAATCGATCTGTAAGGAGTGGTCGACTATGAGGTCCGTGGGACATTTAGGGTTGATCAGACCAGGGTCCACGCCATGTTTGGCAACAGCGTCGCGCATGGCTGCCAGATCCACCATGGCAGGAATACCACTGTTAATAGAAACAAGGGGGAGAAACAGAATGAACCTCCCTTCAGAGCTTTATAGTACCATAAATATGAAGAACCCAAAGCTGCTTCGTACTCTCATAACTTACAAATGAATCAGCTGGTGATGACAAAGCCAGACTATGATGCCACATATCAGACAAGGCTGAGCTAAGTCTTACAGCACTGAGGACTGTTGTTGAATTAAAAGCCTGAGAACTCACGTGAAGTCCTGCAGGAGGACTCGCGCCGGAGAGAACGGCACCTCGGCTTTATTCTGCTGCTGCTGCCAGTCCAAGATGTTCTGCACGTCCTCCTCTTTTGTGTAACAGCCATCACAGTTGCGAATTGCCGCCTCCAGAAGGACACGGATGGACAGAGGCAGTTTGTCTAGGCGGTGCAAACAAACAAGAGGCGATGCCCTTTAATTGAACCGTTCATTGTTCGTGCTACGCAGCCGTTCATTTGCTCTCAATTTGCTTCTCAGTGTTCATTCAAGAGCAACTTTGGCCAGCAGGTAGGTTTACAACAACTGTTCTTTAAGCCTTCTCACATGCATACATGTTTTAACAGCCATCCTGGGACACGACAGCAGGAAACCCAAACATATAAAGTGTCTCCGAAGCAAATCTTAAAAACACGTCTTGCAGAAGTCTCCTGTGAGAGGGCCTGAACTCACCGTATCTCGGATCATTTAATTTATGTGGATTGAAGAACTTGATCCCGCCATCTTCCAGTGTGTCGATTAGATGGCCGTACGGGTGCTCTGCAGAGGAGATATAAACATTTTTAATCAAAACACAGCTCTGATTCCAGCCTCGGCTTTACAAGTTGAGGAAATTTCCAGCTGGAGTCACACTAAATATGAGTTTTTATCTGCCTGGACTTTCAGGTTAAACAATCAAACGCTCTCATACTAACATAAAAACTAATATTCTTACAAACATTGAACCAAGGAGGTACTCTTTAAAAGCAAGTTGGCTTAAACAATTTTGATTTAATCGACTGAAGGACTGCATTTTAATAATGGCTCAAAATACCATGTCATATAAGTGATTTCATTCAGTAGCAGCTGTGGTGTCCATCTTAAGCGATGCAACATAAAGGCAACTGGTATTATCTTTAGTTTAAATCTGTTTTTTTTTTTTTTTTTAAAGTGATGTATGCACAAACATGAAAAGCTTGGGGCGAAAAAAAAAGAGGCTAAAGCTCCGTTAAAAAAACAAATTGTTGTATTAGTTTAAAAATCTTTACAAATGGTCTTGAGTAAAAGTTCTTCTTCGTACATCGGCTGCTTTTTCCCCCTATTTTCAGTCCAGTCTTTTTTCTCCCAACCATTTTCAATCAAGCATAAAACAAACAAAAAAAGGGACGAATCAGTATTGCTTCTACACATAACAGAAAACTTAAAGAACTAATTAGAAATTATATCTTTAGGCACTTTGTCATGAGCAGTCCGTCCCAAAGACGCACCATTCGTTCCTATTTCTTCGTTGCAACTTTGTAAACACAAAAGTCCCACAGTTTGACTTAAATGGAGTAGTAGTTTTGCACCAACGAGGTTTATTCCAAAGAGCTAATAGCTGAACACTGCACATATCTCTGCACGGTGTGCAGTTTTTCCTAAAGATTTTTTAGGAAACTTGACAAGTGGAGGAAAAAAGAAGAAGCGATAGGCCTAATAAAATATTATCTACTCCAGATACACTAAACATTGCTTTTGGCTCACATACTGTATTTCCCTTTTTATTGACAATTTGAGAAAAAGGACTTTGGCATAATACTGTAATTTTGGATCAAATGCAGGGAGCTGATAAAATCAGATTGTAGCTGTTAAATCTTGAGATGTGGAGGAAATAATAATAATAATAATAATAAAAAGAAAACCCTAGCAGTGCAAGTGCTGAATACCCACTAATCCTTCGACCCTGGCAGATCAGATCTCAGTCTCTCAACAAGACATCGAGCAGCAAGTTCAGCTCTCACGTTCCTTACTTTGATATCGACACGTTTGTGGACTATCACACACTAAATATCTATTTTCGTGCCTTAAATGATTTCTGACCAGATGAATACAGTAAAAGAAGAACCCCAAGGTGCAGATGTGAAAGTCAAGTCCTTCAAAAGAATCAAATGTAGACGCATCAACAGAAAACTGGTTACGCAAAATTCCTCCAAAGGAGATGGAAGGCTGATATAATATGAGAGACATACACTGAGAGGGTTCCTTCCTCCCTCATTTGCAGCATTTCCTCTTAACACATTCAATAGTGGAGCAGAACTGCAGCAGGAGCATGATCATCGCTGCTGAGGGGGAGGGAACATGAGCCAAAGGCTGTAATTTAGCTCAATTAACCCAAATTCACATGAAACAAAATAGCTTTTATTGTTGTGGAATCCCGACAGAAGAGCTGTTTGCCCGCAAAAAAACGAAGATAAGATATTTACAACAGATAAAACAATGTACCAGACTCATTTGTATCTTTATTTTTTATTTTTATCCTTTTAGTCAGAGAGTTCCCAATCCGGCTGGAGACAACCAGCTACTCTGTGTCCGACTTAGCATCTCATTTTCCTGCAACACTGACAGGCTTTTGTCAGGCCCGGCAGCTATGCCCACCACTTCTTAATAACTGCGTGCGAAAATAATGCTGCCCATAACCAATGCAAAGCAGCCAGAGTGCAAAAATTGGCAGAAGCATCATACACCATTCGAGCGATGCAACAAAAACACAAACCGATGAGCTGTAAATCCCTCTGAAGACGCATCTTTGCAACGCCCTCACTGATTGAACAATGGGCCGTGCGAATGGCTAAAACAGCATATCCTCATTCAATAACTTAAATGAAGATGTACAACCAAGATTAAGCTTCAAGCTTCCACTATAATTTCAGTAATTTTCCACCTCAACACTGTCATTTATAAGGAAAACGTCTGCACATAATCAAAAGATCGAAACAAATCCCCCGTTTAGACACAACAAAAATTGACACAGAAAAGTGCCCATCGGCAAGTATTGCCGTCGCTATGACACTAAGATCTGCGATCACTTTACATTTAGTCGTTTTGGCACGTGTCGTAATTACAAGGTGAGCAGGAGAGGTACAAAGCTAAACAAGGATCAAGCTAGCGAAGAACACAGGTTGTCATCGTAAGGCACACTTGCGGTTAGTTGTTATCGTGCGACTGGCTGAATGTCTTAAGGAGATAACAAATGACACGGTAGTTAACATAAAACATACGTTTAAGAAGTGTTAATTGAATTTGTGACATTAAGACTGAAGCAAATACAACAATATCTTCCAGCACTGGCTTTAATTTACCGGCTATTGCTAAGTTGTAAGGTAAGCTTCATCAAGCTAGCTAATGCTAGCTTTCACGTCAGAGTGAGGCCGGTTCAACTCCTATAACGTTAGCTTTAAGCAAACGAAGGCCGTTTTGGAGTCAGGACGCCATGTTAAAACGATTTTTTGCCCGTTAAATGAAAAGGTGTATCGAATGACAGCTTTCTGTGGAAGGTTCGCAGAAGACATCCCTTTACCTTTGATTGGGGCAGCGAGCGCCATGATGACTTCTGAAATTAACACGACCCGTTCTCACTCCTGCACACGGAACCGACCAATCAGACCACAGAGTTGTAGGGCCACGCCCACCCATCGATCGCTAACGAAGTAAAAATGTAAACATTTCTTAAACGAGACAGTCAAACTAAAGACGTTTATAAATCATGATCAGGCACAAGTGATCACATTATGGCTCACCTCACTCTTTCTGGAACCAATTTACTCACGCTCTCGCCATATCTGACAACAACTAATTTCATTTATGTGGCTTTTTCTTAAGTTGTCCACAGCTTTTCACCCAATAAAGTTGAATAAATCTATCTTAGTTACAAAATTAGAAAATTATTACAACAAATACTAAGAAACTGTCTTACTTCTGACAGTGGATGCTATGATCTCAGTATCTTCTACTATCATATATGGCAGTGTTTCCCAACCTTTTTTGGCCTGAGTACCCCCTCACACATACAACGCGTGCGATGATTCTCCAAAAGTAGAGCAACACAGTGGTTATCACATGAAAATCATTTTATTTAATATCCTTAACTTGAACATACAATTCTCAGGCGTTCTCTCTCTTTTTTTTAACCTCAGTTGAATTCAACATAAGAATAAAATATATTTTCTTGAAATATAAATAATTAACCAAAATAGTATAAATACTAAATCAAAATAATCTTCCTTTGTTATCTAACTTAAGCAAGTAACATTTCTCTTTTTTCAAAATATTTAAAAAAATATTTAAATATTTAAAAAAATAAAAAACTCCCCGTGCGCCGCGTACCCATATTATGGCACACTGTAACTTTAAAGCAATACTATGTAACATTTCTACCTTAAAATAACAGCTTTAAAAAAAATTTGCGGCTAGAATGAGTTTTAATATTACGATTGGCCTGTCTCCTATGCCCTTCGGGGGTCTGAGTTGGAAAAACTACGCTATGTAACTTTGCTGGACCGGCCCGGGAGCTGAGCGGAAGTACTTCGACTTGCTTTCTGGCACACCTACCGCAAAAACAAATAGACCCCTCTCAAGCTCCCCGGAAGGTTGGCAGTTCGATTCCCACTCTCGCCACTCAAAAAAAGACTGGTGGAACTGATAGCTGGAGGGGTGTCAGTCCACCTCCTTGTCACAACCTTGAGCAAGGCACCGTACCCCCCCATGCTCCCCGGGCGCTTCATGGCTGCCCACCGTTCCAGGTTGGCATCTGTCTCTGAGTGTGTGACCCTGTGCGTGTGCATGTGTGTGTCAAACAGGTGCCAACCTGGATGGGTTAAAAGCACAGGACAAATTTTGTATGTATACATGACAATCATTGTCAGTACGATCATCATGGCAGAGGCACCGAAGAAACAGAAGAACACATTGACTGATGAAGCAAGGAAGAGAAAGAGAGAGGCCGACAAAGCAAGAGACCGGACTAGAGTTGCTCTTGTTGGCGAGAGCTGAAAGAAACATTTGGATACAAGTTCGATTCAGAGCTAGCCATCTTTCTGCTGGATTAGAAAGTAGCTTATTTGCTGCCATGCTTTGTGCTGTGTTGTACTTGCTTGATGTTTCACTGTGTTCGGAAAGTGACTCGCTAGTTTGTTATAACTGAGGAAAACTATTTGTATTTACGACAGTGTCGTAACCGTACATTACCTCCAAGCCTGTAGGGGGAGCCCCATAATGGGCTTTTTGAGAAGTTACATGCTTTAAAAGTTCTGCAAGACCCACGTGACACCATTCTGCTTTGTACTCGTGCTGCCTTCAGGGTCCCTTGGACTTTGCAGCGCTTGGCAGCAGTTAAACGTCGTTTCTGTATAAAGAGAAATAAAATATGTATGCATTAAGTGAAAGGAAAATTACATCGTTTGGTTCCGATGTTTCTGCCAGCTGACAATTATTTTATTTTACATTAACGTTTAGCAGGCAACACTACACGACGTTTAAGGCTTTTAATAAACGAAAGTGATCGCGTTTGACGAAATATGTGACAATATAGATGAATAATTATGAACACATGTAAAGAATGGACAAACTGAAGAGCGGCTGTCATGCTTTAGCATTTATCTTTAAAATTTGGCACGTTCATAACTATGCTGATGATTAAACACAAGTTGGATGTTAATGAAGTCCTAACGAGACATAATCATACTGTGATTATTGCAAGCTTTACTGTAACAAATTATCCATGCGTTTGTTATCAGGTGGAGTATTTTTGAAAATCCTACTTTTATATTTTACATGAATGCATCATCGTCGTCAAATAAAATAAACTGCTTGTAAAGTAAACATTCAAGTTACATGAACGAAACAGCTATTTTGTTGCCATGTATATTTACCTATTCATTCGTTCATTCAAGGAAAAATATTGGACAAGTTTAGAAATGTTGTACTGACACTCAGCCTATGACCTTTTACCTTTGACTATGTTTGTTCGAAGCTTTCATGGACGGGAGACATAACCGTCCCAGTAGTATTTAGCAGGCCGTCTGAATCTAAACAAGCAGCTCTGTTTTGCAACGACTGCAGACGCGGAGGGTGAGCTACACAACCTCTCAGGTACGTTCACATTGTGTGTTTTCGTACACATATCTCCTATTTGTAATAAACAGCAAAATACTTTTATCATGTATGTTATTGGCTAGCTAACACACAGCGCGAGTACACGCTGTGACATTGCACGTGCTTCCTCTTTGCATCACCAGCAGTTAAATAATTGATTGACCTTAATAGTTTCACGTGGCGATATTATCGCGCACTTCCAAGTTGTTGCCGTGTATTTAGTATCGTGTCTGGGTTTGTTTTGCTGCCATTTTCAACACACTTGGCTGTCAAACTTCCCCTTTACCTCCTGTTTGCACACAACAGCGTTACGGAACCGCACGTCTTGTGTAAGTCATTTGACGGCTCCGCGTTTATGCAGCCTGTGGCTCAGTCTTTCTCGCTCCTCTTGGCGAAAGACTGATATATGGAAGTTTTTCTGTGCCATCAGAGTTTGAATACGAATTTCTGATATCGAATTTTTACAGTATCAAAATCAGACTCTGAATTTGAATAAACCAACATTTGAAAAAAAAAAATTAAGTGGAAAAAAATCCAACTTCCAAAAATTCAGTGGAAAAAAAAATCCAACTTCCAAAAATTCAGTGGAAAAAGAACCAGACTCAACATCCGAGTAAACAGGGAGAAGCAATCGATCCCTGTCTCAATTCATCCAACGGCAGCCAATCAAGTTACGCTACATCGGACAGATCAGCCATGTCCACCAACGCGGGTGATGGCGCTTCGGTGACTGAGTTTACTTTATTTGCCATTTGTGTTTAGCCTGGCTGACGTGTCCACATCTCGATGAGATGGTTGTCTGGGAACTAGGTGTGCATTTTCTCGTATTTGAGGCGTGGTTTACGAATGCTATAGCCGTTTATTGGGCGCTACGAATGTCTATCGAATGGCGTCTGGTTCTTCCCATGCTGCTTTGCGTGCAATTCATAGCCAATTGTATCACTTATACTAGATGACGTATGTAGAGCGACAGAAATTCGACGAGCAAATGCATCCTTCTTGTCAATGAAATCTTTCAACGCCAAACGTTGCTCTTTTTTAAAAGTAAACTTGCGTTCTAAGCTACTTAAAACACTTTCTAAGGCTGCATCGAACGGTAACGTTGTGTCCGCTGCCATGTTGGATTAACACTCTACAAGCTTCGGTGTAGCGCATAGACGTCGTCATTGTCTTGCTGCCCCCCCCCCGGTTCTGTGATTATTTCCCTAACTCAGGTAAAAAATAAGTGTGGTGGTTTCCAGGCTGCCTTTGCAGTGTGAATGAAATTGCGCGCAAAGCAGCATGGGAATTCCCAGGCTAATTTGTGTTTGTAAAATTGAGTACAAGATATTACTCAATATCTATTGAGCTGATCTGATGAATTGAGACAGGGATCGATTGCTTCTCCCTGTTTACCCGGTCTGGTTCTTTTTCCACTGAATATTTTTAAGTTGAATTTTTGGTTTTTCAAATTCAGAGTCTGATTTTGATGCTGTAAAAATTCGATATTAGAAATTCATATTCAAACTCTGATGGCACAGAAAAACTTCCATACTGATATGTTTAGCAGATACTGAAAGCCAACTCGTAAATGTCTCAAGGATGTAGTTGTGTCCTAATGTGAATTTCCCCCAGGTCCTAATATGTCCCTTTCCTGCTGTAGTGACTGAATTCGTTGGCAGTTTATAGAATGTTTTTTTTTGTTTTCAGAATTCAGACGCTTACGTGTGCACACTGCACAGGTTTCCACTGATCTCAGTTTTAAAATGCTCTTTTGTGTATTTGATGAAATACCGCGTATAATGTATTTATAAAACATTAGGCAACAAGGACTTTAAAGGGATGATTCGGAGTAGATTCACCCTAGGGTCATTTGAACTGTGACATCCAGCCAAGTAGCCCACCCGAAGTTTTTCCGATCTTGGCCGAGCAGCAAGGCTGCTCTATTTCTCCATTGATAAAATAAATTCACAACTCTACAACATAAAAATTCATGTAGAATATAACATATACTTTGTTGTCTACAGTAGTAGATCAACCCTCATCTTACATTGAAACTCCCAGATCAAGGAAGTGACGTCGACGTAGCTTTAGCAGCAGAAAAGCTATCAGGCTTGTGTTGATAATAATAAACTCCTGGACTATGTACAAACTTCCAAATGCATCGTTTTGTGAGTACAGACCATATTTGTACTACTGTAGAAGTTTGGTGTCATGGCATGTGATTTTAGTGTGGTAATTTTGGAGATACTGCCAGGGTCCATTAGCGCTTGTACGAAGCTATTAACTCAGTAACTCAGCTGATGTTCGGCCAAGATCAGAAAAACTTCGGGTGGGCTACTTGGCTGGATGTCACGGTTCAAATGACCCTAGGGTGAATCTACTCCGAACTATCCCTTTAAGGCTGAGTAAATCAGCCTGCATAAGACCGCAACGGGGAGGCGAGGCTATGACCCAGGTTATTGTAACAATTCACAAAGCTTCACACGCTGTAACAATACACCGTGATATAGACAGCATTGTAAATGATAAGTGTGTCAAGTGATAAATCGCCACATCTGTGAGTCATCTGATTGGCACACAGTTACACTCGGCCCACACTAGGCATTCTCAAGCATGGAGCCATGTTACAACACTAATAATCTCACATCCTCCTTTCCAATAGTAACTGTTAGGCAATTATGAGAGATGTTGTGGCCCATTTCCAATCGCATGCTCCAGAGTCCGATTTATGTTCGATCCAGGAAAGCTGGAAGTACATGTCTGCTCTAAGGGTCAGTTGAACTGACTCAGTTCACAACTAATGCCCAACTCTGAGCTCAGAGTTCACCTGGAAGGGCTCCATCTGTCCCAACTAGCAGGCATGTAAACATGATACAAGCTCTTTTGGTCGACAAGAGGCTGTGATGAACCTCAGCAGCCTGCACCACCCAGAGGGACCCCGAGACCCGTCAAAGTATATGAATAAAACCTGTAAAAAGGAAAGGCAGAAAAAGTTGTAATTGAGAATTAAACTTAAAAGTTGGAAACTTGCTCAAAATACCACAAAACAAAGACTCGCATACTTAGCTGAAATTAAATTGGCGCATGTGTGATGCGATTCTTTTTCCTTGGTTCCTTGACGTGGCGAGCTGTCATGTCTGGGGGGTGGGTGGGGGGGCAGCAGTAGCAGAAACACTCTTGTGCCTCTGGTCAGATGTGAGAGTACTGGGGCTTCTGTGATTCGTCACACAGGAGTTAACTCCTCAAAGGGAGATGACAGGCACGGTTTGAAAGGGAAAACCTATCCCAAATTTGATCCAAAGAGCTTTTTGGTTTCACCTCCGGTGTGTTTATTATTAGGCCTCCTGACAGTCATTTCTGGTCCAAATCCTGAATGAAGGGACTGAGATTCCTCTGTCTGATCACGATAAGGTTTCATGTCTGTGGCTCTTTCAGGTATGGTGGCTGCAGCACGGCTGATGACTGCAGAGCTGCTGCTTTAGGGCTGACGTGCTGCCCTGACCGGCGCCATGCAGCAGAAAGGCGCCATCCAGATTATCGAATGGGAGGACCTGGACAAGAGGAAGTTCTACTCCCTGGGTGTGTTCATGACCTTGACCACCAGGGCCACGGTATATCCAGCCAGCCTCATCCGGACCCGCCTGCAGGTGCAGAAGGGGAAGAGCTTGTACTCTGGTACCATCGACGCTTTCTGTAAGATCCTGCGAGCCGAGGGTGTGAGGGGCCTCTACCGAGGCTTCATGGTCAACACGTTCACGCTGGTCTCAGGACAGGCGTATATCACCACCTATGAGCTGGTGCGCAAGTATGTGTCTCAGTACTCGCCCAGTAACACGGTGAAGTCTGTGGTGGCTGGAGGGGCGGCGTCCTTGGTGGCCCAGACCATCACCGTGCCTATTGATATAGTGTCCCAGCATCTGATGATGCAAGGACAGGGGGAGCACCTGACACGCTTCAAGGTCAAACCCAAAACCATGCTAGCCACTACCAAGCGCCGGCTGACCTTCGGGCAAACACGGGACATTACGGTGCAGATTTTTGCAGCCGATGGTTTCAAGGGATTTTACAGGGGCTACGCGGCATCGCTTCTCACGTACATCCCCAACAGCGCCCTCTGGTGGCCTTTTTATCACTTTTATGCAGGTAGATCAAGCGAGTACGTAACTGCGGATCGGTAGTCCCTACGAAAAAGGTTTTGGCCTCACACTGTGAAATGTTGTTTGTTTTTCCAGAGCAGCTCTCTTTATTAGCACCGAGTGAGTGCCCCCACCTGATTCTGCAGGCTTTGGCGGGACCAATGGCGGCGGCAACGGCCTCCACCATCACAAACCCCATGGATGTTGTTCGTGCAAGAGTACAAGTAAGCACCAGACGTAACCACTGTGTACCTCATGTGTACTTCAGGCCTCGTATGCAGAAATGGAGGTGGAAATGACAAATGGCCGTTAAAACAAAATGATACTTTTATTGAATATTTACTGATATGTTATTGATAATAGTTTCAGTGGTTTGTGAAATCTATCTGCTCATAACAAAGAGGATGTGTCCCCCTCTTAAAGGTGGAGGGACGATCATCAGTCATAGGGACATTCAAGCAGCTGCTGGCAGAAGAGGGCATCAGGGCGATGACCAAGGGACTGTCGGCCCGCATCATTTCCTCCACGCCCACGTCGGTGCTTATTGTGGTCGGATACGAGACCCTGAAGAGGCTGAGTCTGCGTGCCGAGCTGATTGAGTCCAGACACTGGTGAAAGACAAGGAGGGCGGGGGGGGACAGGACAGCATCTGAGCAGAGACGGTGACCCAAATCTGTCACCAGTCTTGGTAACCGCTCTGCTTTGTAGCTGTATCCACACGCCCTTTTTATTTTTTTACGTCTGTGTATTTGGGTACATTTGGGAGCTACTGCACAGGTATTATTACCCTGTGATTTTCCGTTGGTCAGATCTGTTTCTGGAATGTACGAGCACCACAATTCTGCCAAAAAAACAAACTAGATGGACTCTGATCAACGCGATTGTACCGTGATTTAATTTGACTTAGTGAAATGTGACATTAAGTTGCTTCTGAAAAGACTGCAGAACGGTCTTACACTTTATATTACTGAGGACACTGAGCAGCTCTCCCAGTTTTATTTAAATGAGCAAAGAAAGCACCTGCAGAAATTCTGGGATTTAATTTGCTGCAGCGAGTCCAGGAGGCCTTAGCTTCCGAACGTTTTTATGCATAATTTCGTGTCGGATTTTAAAATAAGAGACGCGTGCACATGACAGTCAGTTGGGACTCTGTATTTTGATATGATAGCAGACAGAGTAAGTTTTCAAAGTGCCACAATCTGGAGACATAAATGCCATGTTTCTGTCCTAAAAAGCACCTGAAAGAATAGAAGAGAGCTTGATATTTGAGTGCATTCCAGTAAAAAAAAAAAAAAAAAGAGAGACTTGTATGCAGAGGCTGAACTGTAAAGAATCAATGCTCCAGCCTTAATGACTGCTATTGGTTATAGCTTCAAATTTTTTAACATTAGGCTTAATATCTTAAAGTATAAGCTGCAAAAAAAAAAAAAAAAAAAAAGTATATTTCACTGTAAAGCCTTTCTGTAAGCCGTGTCAGTAGCTTGGGTTTTGTTACACACACGAACGCCATTTTGGGCCTATCAGGTACGCGCTTCTGCTTCTTTCCTCTCTGAGCATTGTGACCCCACAAAAGAAAGTGGAGCTAGTTGACAGAAGGAGACGAGATTAGAAAGGAGGGTTGAACTTTTAAAGGAGAAGATGTAACCGATTTACTATACCGTAGACAAATGTTTGGAATTGTCTCAGCGCCGAGCAAGAATACTCTTGACTGCGCCGTGTAGTGTGTCAGGTTTTAGTGGGAATTGACGCCAGCTCAACAAAATCATCTTCACTCTTGGACAAAACTTTGAGCAGGACTTTAGTTACACGTGAGAGACACGTCTCTTTCAGTCATGACACTAGGTGTCAGCTGACCACATCTTTGCAGCCGTTGTGGAGTTTTGAGACCAATTCCAAATATGAATGACTTTTTAATACCCTAAAAGATAGTGAAAGGACGCCTAGATTCAAAACAAAATATTTCCTTTTGTTACGGCTGAAGAGTGAGAACAGTATTTTTTTTTATTTTATTTTATTTTTTCATGGGCAACTGCTGCCATTAATCATTCTTTTAGGGTTCAGATGACAAGGGATCAAATTGGCTGCCAATCGGGTTATAAGGGTGTCCCCTTATATTTTTTTTGCTGCCGAGGCCAGACAAAGGAGAAAAGGCGGCAGCATCACACCAGCACACAAAACCTCAACCGCACAGCTGCCCTCAAGAGTTGACCACTCACGTTATGCGAGGTCAACCGGGCCGCTGTGGGTAATGACTGCAGTCATGTTCACACTTACTGCCAGAAAACACACGACACTGTGTGTCTGTTTTTAAAGCTCACTCGTGTCTGTAAAGGTCACCTACAGATTTATTAGTGTTCATGTGAGTAAGAGGGGTAAAATTAACATTTTCTCCAGTTTCTTGAAATGAGAATTAAATGGGTTGTATGGACGAAGTCTACGCCAGAATGTACAGTCAACCTGTCAATAAAGATCTGTAGAAAAAATAAAAGAAAAGCAGTTTGAAATGTTTCAAACGCTGACAACCTGTGGATGTTTGATTTAAAGAAGTCTGAATCGTTTCAGTGCTTGATGACTTATGTGTGAGTGCATCGGGTCGTACACTAGATGGAGCACTTTAACAGCCAATCGTAGGGCTCCCCATCGAAGCTCATTTATTAAAAGCTCGAAGAGATTCCTTTTATTTTTACCTGCCACACACAATTCTGTTAACAGATCAAATCATAAAACTAAAATATGTCTCCACCCATAAGCTAAAAAGAGAAAGAAAAGTTTAAAAAAAAACAACAGTTTTTATTTGACCGCACTCGGCCAGTGCAAAACAATCCATCGCATTTACAACTTGAATCCAACTCCTCCCTTCCAAAAATCACCAAGTTCAACTCCACAATCGGTGTTTGACTCATGAGTTAGTCAGCTGTGGGGATGTTCTCCTTCTCCTCCTGCAGCCTGTTCTTCATCACATGGGACAGTCGTAGATGTGGATGGCGCGGTCATCGCCAGCCGAGATGATCTTTGAGCCGGTGCTGTTGTACTTTACGCTCCACACCTGAGCGCAACGAGACACAATGGAGATGGTATCAAAAACTTTACCCACTTATAGCCTCAACGGTGAAGTTAATGGTTAAGCAGCACAGTATTACAAGTCTTTAAAACAAGCTCTTTACAAACACCCCAAATACGCAGCCAACCCTTTCATCTGATCACAAACTGAGCACTGCACAGAGCTAGAAAGCCAACACGGGAGGAAAATGCGCTCTAAACACAGGAACAAAGCAAAGCTGAACAGTTAATTGGCAGCAAATTGTCCCTGTGGATTTTCTGGTTTTCCAGTCGCATAATGACGAGGCTGATGAAAAGGAAAAAACAACATGGCAGACTGTGCTGCCTCTGATCTCGTCCCCAAGGAGCCGTGCTGCTCCAGGAGAACAGATCAAACTCCAAACAGGCCTCTGCAAGCAGGGATCTAATGATAGCTGGGCTTATTGGTTTTTGACCGATGTTTAAACATCAGAGAGTCTACAAGAGCGACCGCTCCGTGACATCACGTCAACACACGGCGCAGATCTTCTCACTCTGGATTAGAAACGGCTTTGTCACCTGGTCTTGATGGTCGAAGAAAGTGTTGATACAAGCTCTGGAGCTGGCGTCCCACACCTTCACACTTTTGTCAGATGAGCTGAGGGAGAACATTTGACACGTTTTACAGTTGATCTCGGAAGACTTGCAATGTAAAAGCTCAACTCTGTTGATTCTGTATGTTCAGGAATGCTATTTACTGGCGTCGAAGTGCTGCTTCTACGTATCGGAGCAACATGAAGCTGAACGTTTCACTTTACCTTGAGACAAAGTGGGTGTGATCCGGGGAGAAGGCGACATTAAGAACCCAGGATCCGTGGCCGCTCAGCGTGCCGGCCAGAATGGCTTGTTGCCTAGGAAACAATTGTTGTTGGCTTAAGTAACACATACCTTGACCCACTATGCATCTGTATTGATGCAGTTTGTGAGCTGCAGCAGAATTTCTCGCACATCTTAAGCGCAGAAACAGAACACGGCATCGCTGCTTTTTATCTACTTATCAGAGAATAAGAGACTCACACGTCGTATATTTTGATATAGCCGTCGTCGGAGGCTGTGACCAGCAGCTGGGAGTCCGGGGAGAAGGTCAGTGATCTGATGGGCATGGCGTGACCTGTGGAGACGGGGAAAAAAAACCACTCCTTAGCACGAAGGTCCTTCTCATCCTAAAGTCTGAACTAAAAAAAAAAAAAAAACTGGAATACAATGGACTTACGAATCTCATACAACAATACGTTATTAATAACGTTACACAGAAAATATTTATAAATTTTTTTAAAGGTGAAAAGTGAGATATTTGACCATTTCATGAGAAATAAAAGCTCATCTTGAATTTGATGGCAAGAAAACATTGGGGCAGGATGTTTCCCGCCGCGTAGCGTCTCAACTTCCTTCATCAACAGTCTGTAAACATCTGGGACTCTCCTACCAAGAAGCCGCGCTGTATCGTAACAGATGCACTATTCGGTTCGGCGCCGTCTTGCTGAGATACGCACGGCCTTCCCTCATAAAGACATCACCTGGATGGGAGCACAGGTTGCTCTAACTCCTGTACATAGCAGTATGTTTAAAAAAGGTCCTTGGAATAGCTTTTAGCATTGGGAACTTTACCGAAAGTGAAGAAAAAGGGAATATTAGGCCGTTTTCCTGTGGAACACTGAACTGATATTTAGCCGTATCACCACTGCTTCTGAGATCCGCTTCACGTCCGTGTTGCCTGGAGTCATCCAGCTTCTGGCGCCCGTGAGCAGATATTCCAGCCCGGGACGATAGGACGACATCCCACCATTTCTCTGCATTTCTTGGTTTTGCCTCAGAAGCTGCTTTTTTTTTTTTTGTGACCCCACAACTTTCCAGTCGGATTAAGGTCTGGCGACTCCGTAACTCTCCACGTCTTCGTGGTTTTGGTTGCCGTTTTGAAGCATTTAAGATAATTTTCGGCACTTCCTTTGTATGTTTGCCCCTCTCCAATCAACCTTTTAAATAAAACTATGCTGTTGATCTTAAAGTCTGAAACAAATCATTTTATTTAGGTCAGCATGTTCAACATTTGCTGCATTCGTCCATAAATAAGGGCCACCTGTTTGACACCTGTTTGTTGACAGAATGAATGACCTCGCTAATTGAACTCCACACTATTATTTTGAACACGCTCCAGAATCGGCAGCATGCGCGTCATGACTGCTGGTTTTCTATTATGCTACCACAGGGACTGTACTTTTATAGTGCTTTGCTAGTCTAACTGACCACTCAAAGCGCTTCAACCCTTCATGCCACATTCTCACATTCGCTCAAACTCATACAGCACATCTTACTCTATAACTAGGTGCTTCCTACTCATTCACACACCGATGGACGCATCGGTAGGCGACGTGGGTTTCAGTGTCTCGCACTTCGACATGTGGCCTGGGGAAGCCGGAGTTGAACCTCCGGAAAAAAACGATTGGTGGGCGCCTGCTCTTCCACCTGAGCTACAGCTGCTGTTTCCTTTTCGCACCACTGACTTTTCCAGCATTCTGTCGCCCCTGTTGCTGCCATCAAACTCAAGTTGAGCTACTATTTTTTTTTTCATGAAATAGTAAAATGGCTCACTTTAAAAAATATCAAAATGTTTTCAATCTTCTATAGTGAATGAAATTCATAGCTTATAGCTTGGAGCCTTGCTCGGTGGATTATTTTGGAATGATTGATCTAAGAAAAACAAAAATAAGCTGCCGTGCAGGGAAAGCTTTATCCACTTATCAAACAATCACAACAAGTTGCACCTCACCAGCATAATGAATGCCAACTGTTCAACCTACCTTCCAGTGTGTGGAAAAGCTTTCCAGTGGCAATGTCAAAGATTTTGATGATTCCATCGATGGCTCCGCCGGCCAAATACTTCCCATCGGGGCTCTGTGGAGCAAAAAACGGATTTAACTAATCAGTTTAAAATGGGGATTTACAGCTAGATGAGCCATTTCAATACTTCTTTATAAATGGAGAGCGATTTAACAGTTCTACAAAGAAGGAAACATTGGCATACATAAGCTATACTCAGAATGAATTTTCCTCGTGTGTCCAGGGAATATTCCTTCTTCCCACTTTCCACACCAAAGATGTTGAGCTTGCCGTGATGGCTTCCTGTGGCGATGTATTTAGAGTCTGGGGAGAAGGCAACCGACCAAGCGTCAACTAGAAAGGAAGGAGGAGGATAAAAAAGACATGAGAATCTGTCGCCTGTGCCACTTAAAGCTGCAGTCTGCAAGATTTGTTGTTGTCATACGTAAAGTTCTAATTTTTGGCATTTTAAGAGTTTACATGATCTATCAGAACGCTTGAAGTTGAAAACGGTGACCTCCGTAGTCGCAAAATGCAAGAAATGCTTATTTTTTAACCGAAAAATAAAAAGTTATTCAACTTCCTGTCCCGCCCCTTCAAAACACATGAGAACTCGTGCACGTCTACGTGCACGTCAGATGCGCCTACACGACTCCTCATTCATCAACTCACCTGTCATTTGCGATCATAAGACACAGTAAGTAGACTAGCCCGAAATAAAGTTCAATAGTCTAGATAAATAAGCGTGAGGACGAGCCTACCTTGTATCGCGCGTGCACAATCGGTGATTGACAGGCAGCAGAGCCCAGCTCGTAAACCTGATTGGTTACCTTTTACCGGTCCGGTTTGCAATTTTGTAAACAAACCTGCTGGCTTTGGAGGGACCTAGCGGGACATATAGGGGACCTAGAGAACTCATTATTATTTTGTATTGGGGTATTTAATGTACTACTTTCAGAATCCCCGGACAGTTCCAGGCATTATGCTTGAAAAAGAGTTGCAGACTGCAGCTTTAAGGTAAAAACGAGCTAACAAATTGTTTTTTTTTAGCCACTGGACAAACAGAGTCGGAGTCAAAGCAACTGCTCACAGTTTTGCATTGATGAATAAATCAGTCCTACCTGGTCCAGCGTCCATGGACTTGATCTGTTTTCCAGACTCCAGGTCCCAGAGACGGATGTGCGCATCTAGGGAGCTGGAGGCAGCGATGGCTCCGTTGTGACTGATGTCCACTGACACCACGCCCAGCTGGTGGCCCTCCAGAGTCCACTGCAGCTCCAGCTTCTCATCCGACCTGCGCAGAGAACGCCACGCGGGGATTACTGGGCCTTGTCCAGCCGAATAAACTCGCCTTTTAAAAGTGAAGCCGAGAAGCTCTTAACATGCAGAAGGATGAAAAATTAATAAATAAATACAATATTTGAACCAATCAATTTCATCTCATGTCACTAAAAGCTAAGATTTACAAAGAAAAAGCAGCAGTGCGACATTCACTTAATTCGATATTTTCATTTTCAGTAACTGTAAGCTGTTAAATGTATCGTTATCTATATTTGAAGACCTGGACATAAACTAATCTAACTTCTATTGAATATAAATAAGAATCTTAATGGCACATAAGTCTTATATATCCTGTTTCTGATGAAATAATTTTTCTAACTGACCTGAGCATCAGTTTACATGTCAAGTCAAGTCAAATTGTATAGCACATTTCATGTACAAAACAATTCAAAGTGGAAGAAGCATTAAAAATACATAAAAGAATTTAAAGAGAAACACATAAAAGAATTTAAAGAGAAACAAATAAAATTATTAAAATGCATTAAAATTATTAAAAACAAGCAACAGTCTAGATAAATTCAAATATATCGTGCAGATTTCATGCATACACATGAGAAAAGAAATGTCTTTAACCTGGATTTAAAAATGTCTCCATTTGGTGAAAGTTTAATCTCCACTGGCAGTTTGTTCCACTTGTTGGCAGCATAACAGCTAAATGCTGCTTCTCCATGTTTAGTCTGGACTCTGGACTGGACCAGCTGACCTGAGTCCTTGGATCTAAGAGCTCTGCTGGGTTTATATTCTCTGAACATATCACAGATGTATTTTGGGCCTAAACCGTTCTGGGATTTGTAAACCATCAGCAGGCTTTTAAAATCTATTCTGTGACTGACTGGAAGCCAGTGTAAAGATTTTAAAACTGGTGTGATGTGTTCAGATCTCTTAGTCCAGGTTAAAACTCTAGCAACAGTGTTCTGGATGAGCTGCAGATGTTTAATGCTCTTTTTGGGAAGTCCAGTTAAAAGAGCATTACAGTAATCGAGTCTACTGGAGATGAATGCATGGATGAGTTTCTCCTGGTCTTTTTGGAAGAGGAAACCTTTAATTCTTTCAAAAAAGTTTGCCATTTTTTTTTCTTTCACATCCAAAGAGGCCAAACGGTTTGGAGTGTGAACGTCTGGCAGCTACGTGACCTTAACTGCAGCTGTCAAATGTTTTAACAGAAAATGTGCGTAAAGTGATGCTGGCAGACCAAAGGCAACAAGCCAACTTGCTCTGTGAAGCTCAACTCAGGTACAGAGCAAGCAGAGTTTTGAAATGCATGTTGAGAAATCAGAGAACACCGGCTACTCGAGTAACGGCAAAGCTTTCTGAACCGGCTTTGGAGCGCAAGCTGTGCGTTGGAAATCCTTGCGAATAACCCAGTGTTGACATTCAGAACTAACGACAGTGTTTTGGTTTAGTATAGCCTTTAAACACGAGGACGTCCCTTTGCTCTCCAGCTCGACAACATGAATCGTCAGCCTATTTCTTTGCACATGTTGTGAAATCGAATCATTCATTGAATTCAGTGAAAGATCACATCAGAAAAGAAGCACATACCATTTCCACACTTTCACCATATCATCTAGTGAGCCTGTGACGATGGTTTCCGAGCCGTCCGCTTCACTTTTCCCCCACGCCGCTGTCCAGATGGCATCATCGTGTGCTAGGAGGAATACAAGATAAAAACTCATTTGAGCATAAGAGGTGATTCACCAGGCAGCTTCACACTTATGTTCAGACTATTTTGTAATAGATGCAGCTAGAGAAATTACTTTTTTTTTTAAAGTCATTAAATAACTAAGAAAAAACCTATCACTCATCACCCATCTCTCTCTCCTGCGGCACTCAGCTTCACGATGTATTTGTATATGCTGTCATTTAATTTTCTGCTAAACTTACTTTTATTTGAAATTATACACATTAGGTGCTATAGTGAGTACTTACAGTCGCAGGATGCTGGATGTAAACAAATTAAAAATGAACTATAATATATATTTTTTAAAGAAACAACACAGAGGGCAAGGTGTGACTTACTACTAATGTGCTCACAACCGTATCTGAAAAAGAGCGGAGATCTAAGAAATAAGTTTTTTTTACGCACGCACAAAAATAAAGAAAAGAAGGCATTCAAAAATACAGAAGATCCGTTTATTTGATGCTTTTTGTCATTTTTGAACCAACTACTGGTATCATCAAGTGTGTGAACAATATGCAACCACACAGGTTACAGTAAAGGGGGAAAAATGTGAAGAGTAATGTTACTCACCGTGTTCTTGCTTGAACAGAATACTGTACTGAAATCAAAGCACAGGTTCAAACTTAGTCTTTGGTGAAACAAATCCAAGGCAGAATATGAGGCTTTCTGAATTTAACTCTTACTTGAGTACTCATTGTTTTGGTCCTGGGAGTAGTAGAGGCCAAGCTACTTCTCTTCAAACTGAAATAAACATGCTCGTGAGTCAGGCACAACGCACTCAAAAGTAAAATTATCTCAAGAAATATGTTAGTTGCAACTGTCTCTGAACTCTTTAGCGCGTTTAGCGGCCGAAAACCCGACTCACTTTTAAACTGAAGAGCGTGTACGGTATTTATATATTTAAAAAAAGTTTTAAAAAAGCAGTGGACCGGAGGTTTAACAACTGTATTCATGCACCAAACTTGTGCAGTTGTAAAAAATAAACAGTGGGAAAACTACAGCTAACGCTGGCTAACTCCTGCTAGCATGTAGCAGGTTAGCACTGCAGGCAAAGACAGTGTTAGCAGGTAGTCGTTCAGTATAACAAGCTAGCTTTATTGACAATAAATTAGTTATCCATGATAGTATGCACCCACGTACCTTGAAAATGCCTACCACACAGCCAAAGCTAATTTTGAAAGCTCATTGATTTACATGTGAAACGCCATGACAACATTTGATGTAACTTCCGCCCTTCTCGTTCTTCTTCTTCGACTGTGTTTGATAGCGCATAGGAAATAACCAAAGAAGCTCCCGATCGCCAATAGCGGTGGAAATGTTTTAGAACATTTTTATTTGATTTAAATGTTTTTAAAATGATTAGATATTTGAGATATAGATACTTGACCGACATTTGAATTTGTAATGCTATTTCTTATAATAAGTCAATTAGCTCAGTGCATAGACTGTAGGTGTGATGATAAATATGTGCATGAAAACAAAACTAGATGACAAGGAAAACAAATCATAAGTTACACACAAGCATTTCTGAATGAAAAACAAACACAAAAAAAATAAATCAGCGATAAATTAAAATTAGAATAAGAGAGATAAATTACTACTGGGGCAATTTCCATCTTTTTTTTCATGAACTGTATTCTTTATATCCGTGTATAAATTAATTTGCATGTATTAAATCTGCACTGGTGTACTCTTGTGGCTTGTGTGTCAACTTTAGAATTTAAAGACCCCAGTTTTACCATCTGAAATGCCTGGATGGCCCCAAAAAAAGGAAAAGATAAAAATTGATGTATTTTTGATGAGACGTTTGGCCTTGACTGCCATAATATCAGGCTAAAGTAAAACCTCCATGCGGCTGACGGAAGGGAAACCTTGTTCTTAAGACTAAGCAGAACCATATTGCAACATTTTGAAAGTTGTTGCAGCAGCAGCAGCAGTCTAAGCTCCTCTCTCCCAAAACGCCAGTCAAAACAAAGTTTCAAAAGAATCTTACGAAGTAGAATAAGGCAAATATACCCAATGTGTGTTAAAACTCAAAGTAAAGCAGAGATGGCCACTTGCAACAAAAAGAAGGACATGAAGTGGTTCTGCTGACGGTTCAGGACTCGATCCTGGAAGAGGTGCCTTGTTTATAATACACTGCGCACAGAGCTGTGCTGGAACTCTAGCATTGGCCACAGTTATCCCGCAGTGGATATTTGGTGGTGATGGCATAAAATCAAATGCTCCATATTCACAGCTGTCAGATTTTTGAGCCATGGAGGCACATTTGTTCTATTCGCCAGTCAGGTCGTGGTATCGTTTTACTTGACCGAAAAAAAACAGAAGAACTGACAAATAAAAAGCTAAATACCTCATGGGATTCTGATGACACTATGATAATAAAACTTCTTTCTTGAAATTCTGAAAATTCTTCTGCACACCCACTGTTAGTTGGTGTAAGTAGCATTTTAATGATGAAGTATACCAGGACCTCACCAGCAAAGCTGTCCAGAAAATGTTCCACAATTTTGCCTACAAATGCAGAAAAAACAAAGACTACATAAAAAAAAGTTTATAAGAACAAACAATTCATTTATTAGGCAACACCGTGCTTCTTAATGTATTCCTGTTTGGGCACCCACAGAAGGAAACTGGGACATGACTGAATGACATCCATGAGAACCCAAAACCCAGTTGCAGTAATATAACATTTACAATCGGTATAAATAATATACACACACAGGGTTCTTATAGCTATGAAGTAATACATAATCATGTGTCAGATCAGGGAAAGAAGCACTGTCAAACAGGAAGCTACTGTATGATGCCAAATGCACTTTTTTTGAATGTGATACATGAGGTCTGTTCTTGTTGTTTCAGATAGAATCTACAGTACATACATATGCATGAACATACACATACATATATAGAGACCGCTGAATCTCTCCATTCCACCAAATGCTGGAAACAGAGAGTGCAAAGCGCTGGTTCTGTCTTACATCAGGCAGCCTGCGGGCAGCAATGAAAGGGATTCACTCGCATTTATAGAGATGTAATTTGATGGGTAATGAACCTGTTGTTGGGACATTAGCTGCAGCACACCGAAAGGAAGATAAAGACGCCTGTTGTCATTGTATGGCAAAACATGCAATCATCTAACTGTCCTGTCCTGGTTGCAGATTGGAGGGACATATGAGGTGTCGGGAGCATTTTTCTATTTTCGTCTTGAGACAAAACACAATTTCCGTTTGTTATGGTCCAGCTGTAGAGAGCTGCTTTCTGTGACTCCAGCCTATAAGAAACCTGGGAGAGAGAACAGCTCGGCAACTTTGCTCTGCTGCTCAAGCACTGCTGGACTCCAACATGGAAAATCACTGCAGAAAACTCTTGTCAGCTCCCCGTGTCGTTGTCATTTCCTTACTTTTGGCTTTGTAAAAGATCAGTCTAGGCCGCTTATGGGATTCTGGTCCGGCACACTTCGTCAGTGGAAAGAAAAAGGACTCATCCCATAACGTTTAAGGCAGAGGTGTCTGTTTCTTGGAGGTTTGTGTCTGTTTAAATCCCTCTTTTTGAGATTAACTCTGGTCCATCAACCCACTTTATGGAGTGAAATTTAGATGAGCTTTTTCAGCAGATATAGTTCCAAAGATATTGGAGCAAAATGCTAAAAAAAAAACAACAACAACAAAAAAAAAAACAGAATGCAATGCAAATCTCATAGACCAATATTTTATTCACAACATAAAAGAAAACAGTTGTTGTGAGACGTGAAAAATATCAGGTTGTCTTGAATTTGATGGTGCTAAGCATGCGTGTGCTGTGAAGATCATCCGTGTTCTTTAAACTGTCATCAGATTCATTAAAAAGGTCTGACTCAAAGTTAATCTTCAATTCAACCAAAAATATATATACTGTATATATTAACATATATATTTGTCTTTTCAGCTTTTGGGAAAATTTCATTATTTGTTATTCATGCGGAAATATAGGAATTTCCAAAGGACTGAGAAAGTCTCGACCACTACATGATAAATGCCGCAGCACGTTGCATAATAGGCACATTACATTTGCTTGAAGCCTTGGGGGATTGAATGGGAAAACATACTGCTGAATCGTGACTGGTGCGATAAACCGACTCTTTGATCTATGTTTGTTGTTGGCCCTTGGTTTCAGGCTCGTTTCACCGTACCATCTTGCACTGATGATATAATCAGTGCAAGATGAAAACAAAGTAAACAGATTCCACAGATTCAGAGCCTGAAACACGGTAAGAAAATTGAAACTGGAAAGTAAAAGGCTGAAGGTTTACCAAACTTTTCTCTGAGCCACTATTGTTGAACAAAGTAATTCATTTGGTTTATTCAAACCTGAGCGTCTTGCCAAAAGATGTCAATGATTATGAGAACTAACCCCCACGTTAAGAGTATTTCAAAACACAATAAATCCTCTCTAAGAGAATTCATTCAGTCTTTCTCATGTCTGGGGAGAGCAGACATGTCCGACCAGCTCTACTGTAATAATGGGACAGAGCTTTCAGGGAGGAGGGACCTCCTCTGTGACCCATTAAAAGACAGCAGCTATAAAGGAGCTAGAGGCGAGATCGAAGCCAATGCATCCAGAAGCATTCAGACGAAGAAGCGGCAGAGTGTGTGTCTGCGTGTGCGTGAGACTGCCTGTCTGTGTGCACAAAGAATAAATAAATAAATAAAAGACTCACTTGGGTGCAAACGTGTGAACGGGAGGCTGAGCCCAGAGCCGAGGAGACGGGAGCACAGTGAGGGAGGAGGACAGTGAGACAGAGTCAGACAGAGACATCAGAGCGTGGAACAGGTTCCCTCTGCAGCCCTCGCACTCAGCCTCAGCAGACATGCCTAACTTTGCCGGCAACTGGAAGATGAAGAGGAGTGAGAATTTTGATGAACTTCTCAAAGCCCTGGGTAAGCTCTCACCGCTCTCTGTTCTGCATGAGGTTGCCCATCCGTCATGTGCAAAATAGAAGAAGGCTTTTCTTGTGCCTTGGAAATGGCATGCAATGACTCCCCACAACATCATATTGTTGTAGCTCCCTGGGAACAGGAGGCAGAGATGCTGCTGAGGGGAAATCCCTTTACAGGAGATAAGAATGAGTGGATGCTAAATTCCTGCCTAAACAGACGTGGTATTGTTACATGAACAGAGAAGAGGGGGGGGGGCACAACATTATTCATGTTAAGCATTTAAGTAGGGCATGCATTAATGTCAGGGGAGATCTGTGGAGTCCCGTGTTGTTCTCATGTCTCCTGTCTTAATTTCATCCTTTGTCTTAGTCTTCACTGATGGTTGTGATGGTTTAGATCTAGACAAGTCTAACTGGGTCACTCAATTGTGTTGCAGTGTTTCGTCATGCCGGTACCGCTGAAACAGACAGGGACACCGCAAAAGGCTCAGTGTCTTTAGAATAATGTGTAAATGTGCAGGGAGAGGTCCTGCTGTGAAGCTCTCCAGGAGCTGCTGACACCAAACCGGATTATAATCTGACGTTTCAGAGAGGAACAACTCTAATTTCAGCCAAAAAAAAAAATGAATTGGTTACTCTAAAATCTCTGATTTGGCCTCTGATTTGCGGTTGCAAATGATCTTCAGATGCAAAGCACCTTTATATTCAAAAGCTGGTACAGACAAAAAAATTAAAAAAAAATAAAAAGCCATCTCCTTTTTAAACCTAAGCATTGATTTGGATTCACCAAACATTCGACCCCTCTCACCCCTTCCACTGTTTTGTTTTTATCGTTCACACGGCAACAGTTCCTCTGATCTGATCCTCAGTCCGAGGGGAAAAACCCTACGGGTTTAGCACCTCATCCAACGCATCAACGGCATCTGTCCGAGCAGATGCCCCGTAAGAGCTCTCATAAGAGGCCCGGTCAAAGAGAGCCGCAATGGGCAACTCATTCGAATTCCACAGCTGCAGGGCCGCCACTTTTCATCAACATCTTTCTAATTGTCTGTTGACTCTGAGGTTCCTCTACAGGAGGAGGGGATTGCTACGTCCAGAGTGCAGAAAGCAGAAGGTTGGGAACAAAGCTGTATGGACTGATCAGACTCACAGTTTGCTCACTGAGAGCTGGCATGGCTGTCTGCCTGCACTTGGGCACATTTCATGGACTGTTTCACGGCCGAGCCTAAATGTTGATTCCTTTTTAGGCCGGCATTGTGAACTTGTCAGTGTGAACTCTCATTTTAAGCTACATAAGCAAAACAGGTTTAAATATGAGCATGAGGAACTTTATTGTCCAAAAATATGTAGAAGAGACACTAAATTGTCTCGAACTTGTCCATGGCTTCTAGACCACATGATCCTCTGTAGAGGCTGTTAGTCAAGTGTTCAGTCAAGAGGGAGAAGTTTATCAAGGGATGCTCGAACATATCTAAAACATAAGTGCAAAATAGAAAAAAAGAAATTTCTTTGAAAATGACAACTGATTCCTTGGCTAAGTGATGCTCATGCATATTTAACGTTGTAAAAACACATGGCGTGCTTCCTCAGTTCACAGGGTGGGTCGAGTAAGCTGTCACATTTATTTGTTTTCAACCTTGGGCGTTAACCTAGCAGGACCACAGCGGTTTTAGGGGAGGATGATGTCTCAAAACTAATCAGAGCGGACTTGTAAAATCAAACTTGGCCAAAGTAATCTTTTAATATGGTTTTTTAACCTTTTGGCTTTATATAGATTCTCCTTTTTAGCCTGTTAGTAGGAGAGGAAAGTGGGAAAAAAAAAAAAAATCAAAGATGCAGGACCTTGGCAGGACATAAAGCCAGATGGCCGTGCAGCGTCAAACCAAGCATGACAAACACTTGTTTCAAGCGTGCGTGGTGCACCGTGCAGGTTCGAACAAAGGGAGAGACCAATGCTAACGTGCCCTGACATCCTTGAGAGTTTGGAGTTTTTCTTTTCCGGACACGACCGAACAATCCCTCAAACTGACCTCAGTGCCAAAATTCCACAGATTTCTCCCAGTCTGAGCAATAGTTGAGGTTTGTGTCAGAGCCACAGAGCAATTATTGTGTTTTTTCCTCTGAAATAAACACATTTCTGTCATTCTGGTGGTTGCTTCAGCACACAAAAGCCAATGCGAGGAGACATGCAGCTAGCAAATCTCTCTGTATCTTTGGTGCTGAGCTGATAGAGGCTGGCATGAGAGCCAGGAGAGGTCTAAATCTGGGTGGGGTGTATACTGGAGGCGTTTTCACAGCAAATGTGAGCACCAGCACAACAAATGACAGAAGTGTCATCTCTCTTTTTGCCTGTTTTATGTGAGTTTGTGTGCCTTCTTGTTTGTTAGTTTCAGATGTGGATTTGGCTACAAAAAAAAGATGTATATTTGTCCCAAATCTGCTTCTTGTGATGAGGGATGCTATGAAGCGATCTCTGACTCTTGACCACTTCTATCTGTGACACTCCTCCCCGTTAACCTGGTCTGGGTGGTGTCTGTTCAGGTGTGAATGCCATGCTGAGGAAGGTGGCTGTGGCAGCCGCCTCCAACCCCCAAGTGGAGATCCGTCAGGACGGCGAGCAGTTCTACATCAAAACGTCCACCAGCGTTCGCACCACCGAAATCAACTTCCACGTCGGTAAAGAGTTCAACGAGGAGACGCTGGACGGCCGAAAGTGCAAGGTAGAATCTCAACAAGAGTTCTGGCTGAACAGATGTTTGAAACTCAGAAGCTCTAAAATGAGCTGGAGAGCAACCATGACTTTGCCCTTTGCATAGTTTCAGCGCTATAAAAACTTTTTCTTTTTGCTTGCATATGATCATTTCAGTGGAGCTACAAGCAAGAGAGAAAACTAAAGAAATCAACGAAAACAAAATAAAAATGACTTTTATTATACAGTATTCCCATTACAGTCTGTTACTGTAAAACGTTTTCGTTTCAAGAGTCTGCTAAGTGTAATTTCTTTAATTTGGGACTCAGCAGAAAATGTTGGAAGCCTTTTTAGAGCACAAAGGTCAAAACTCTCTGAAATTAAGTTTGAGAGATTTAGGGTTGCAGGTAAATGTCTTAAAGCCTTTTTTTAATGGTCATTTTGTGGTCTTTTTGAAGGTTTACCTGCCGTTTTGCAGTGCCATGTGAAATATTTCACTCCACCTTGGCATTTTTCTGTTTTGCAACCTTTCCTTTGATTTGTTTGGTTTTGGGAAATTTATGTAATAGACCTACACGACAGACCCCTGTTAATTTCACTGGTGGAATGAAATTGATGGTGCAAAAGTTGAACTGATAATCAAAGAAAACTCTCTGTGTTATGCAAGCCTAACAACTCACATCCTCCCCAGAGCAACATCCCCATAGTGAAGCACAGTGGTGGCAGTGTGATGCTGTGGCGATATTTTGCTCTGGCAGGAACAGGGAGATTCAGAATCCAAGGAATGATGGGTGCTGCTAAATGCAGACAAATTCTTAAATACAACTTGTTTCAGTTTTCCAGACTGAGACAGAGGTCCACCTTCAGCATCACAGTGTTAGCAGGTTTAAAGGGGAAACGTTTAAAAGTCTTTGGAGGGTTTTATCAAAGCTTAGACGTCAGTCCAACTGAGAATGTGTGGTAGAACTTAAAGATTGCTGTAAACCAACAGAAACCATCCAGACTGAAGGAGCTGGAGGCGAGTTGTCTTGAGGAACGGGCAACGATCCGGTGGCTGAATGTGACATATTTATAGAGCAGTGGTCTCAAACTGATCCGTGAAAGGGCCGGTGTGGCTGCAGGTTTTTGTTCCAACCCTGCAGCAGCACAGCTGACTTGTTTCATTGAATCAACTGAACTGTCTGCACTGAAGGTCTTAACAAGTTCAGTTGATTGAATGAAATAGAGACACACCAAAAGAGTACTGAAGCTGCAATAGTTGCAAAACAGGGATCAATAAAGTACGGTATTCCCTGTTGGACCAAAAATCATTATTCACTCACAAGTTATCTACTTTTTTTTCTTGTCTTAATTGTTGTTTGTTTACAATTGATCATGTCTTGTGTCTCATTGTGGTTGTGTGCTTTGCATCTTAGTAGTCATTTGATCCACCTTTCAACAACAAATGCTAAATGTGTCCCCAAACAGAGGCTTTGACCAAGGGCCTCCCCCTGACCCCTTTATCCCTTGGACCTGTTCCCAGTAGGCCCGTTCAGTAATCCCTCCACAGTTTAACTTGGCTAAATGAACATTTCACCCCAGCGAGTAGCACTTTTTACAGTCTCCTCCTGTTTCACTCTTCTCACCCTCATTTAACTTTCCTAAGCATTCAGCACAGCCCATTTCACATTATTCAAACCCGATACAGTCAGACTGCTGCATGTCTGTGAAGCACACTGCACATGCTGTATGTCACAACCATTAGTTTGTCAGAATTAGCTCTATTTATGGGAGAACTCTGTAGGCACTAACCCCTCTTGAGGGAACAGAGGTCTTCTGAAAATAGGTGAAAATAAACCTTGGGTTTAAGACTTGGGGTTTTGGTCATGTCTGGAGTTAAAGGGATAGTTCGCCTCTTTTAACATGAAGCTTTATGACATCCCATACTATTAATATTATTTATGAAAATTTTCATAAAATTTGTACAAATACAAATGTATTACTCTTTTGAACGCATATTGTTTTGAGAAGCAAAACGCTTTATTTTTGTGGCCCCAGCCAACTAGCCGGACTACCTTCGTCAACGCCAAAACGAGGCTGGAACTCGGCTCACAGGACGCAGCAGGGGGTAAGAAAATGTTCATAAATAATGTTGCTAGTATGGGATGTCATACAGCTTCATGTCAAAAGAATCAAACTATCCCTTTAAGATTAGTTTGAGTTGTGTTACTATGAAAACACACTCAATAAAAGGCTGCGTTTGAGTTTAAGGACTGTATTAAACACAGAATCTGTTCAAAATGACCTGATGAAATGTTTGTACCCCGCAGCCTTAACAAGACGTGGTAGAAGTGGTTTTCCTTTTAAGCGACACAAATGAGTCAGTGAGTGGAGTCTCTGCAGCGATGGTTTCAATCAGACAAAATCTTAGATTCACTTGAAGACTGTGACACTTCTTGTCGCCATAGTAGTTGTGGATCTTGTGGGAGTGTGAGTTGTATGCTAATTGCAGATATGGACATTTTTAAGTCCCCATCTCCTCCTGTCAACAACCAAAGTGACACAGAAACATTACATTCTTTAATACATTTCAAATGCTTCTCTTTGCAAGAGCCACACATTTGTTGATCTTCACGTCAAATCTGCTTCTAAGCAGAGCTTTGATTTACATGTGTGCATCTCTTTGAAGGCACCGAGTGCTTTAAACTGTCAACATCACTTAGATAGATGTCGTTAATCCGTTCGTGTGCTCATGGTCCCCAGGACTCCCTCTTTGCTTTTGTTTCGGAGGGGTTGATAAAACATTCATATCTCCCTACCAATTGGCAACATCTTCACGTCTGACTAGAGAGATTAAGGACAGCTTGAGTTGGATTTGAGTTTCTCTCTGAGCCTCTTCAGGCCCTGAGGGGGGATTTTCTCATCCTCAGACAGACAGAGCTCATACTCAGCAATCTATAGTTCTTTTTTTATATATTTTTTGTTCGAGAGAAAGTTTGAGGGCTCACAATTCTTAGATCTCGTTACATATTCCACATTCCAGACAGCAATTGGTAATCTGCAATATATATAAACAGGTTTAAAAGTATTTACAATGGAAACAGACATACAAACTCTTGTGTAACACTCGTGTTTTGTTACAAGCAAGACGCTGGTTTCTAAGAAACATCTCCTGATATGATCTCAACACAGACATTTAAGTCATTTTATGTGATAAATACAAAAGCTGTGCAATTAGATAAAGTGGATGAGGCTGAATGTTTGTCCGGCCCGATAATGTCCATGTGAAAACAAATGACAACGAATCCCCCCAAGCTGAGCTCAATGCGTTTTCTAAGGTGTGTCAAATATCATTTTAATGACTCGTGACTTTCGACCACGTTTTTCTTTAACTGTAAGAACGCATATTTCTATTCGACGTTACAGGATAACGGTAAGTGCATTTGTTCTAATCTGTGATATCACGTTGCATTTTGAATGAAAAAGTAGATGGGAATGGAAGTAGAAAGGGAACTTAAAGCACTTAAGGATTTGTGATACACACTGCATGTGCTGTGTAATTCTGCCCTGTGAACGAGTCTGTATTTCACTTCTGCGGTCCAAAGCTGAATAAAATCTAATTCCATAAAGAAAAAAGAAAGAAAGAAGAGAAATCCCGCAGCTGGTAGAGATTCTCTCTCACAGCAGCATCGCACGCTGCCGTCCACAGATGCATATAATTCCCAAGAGAGAATGTATATATGTGACATATGTGATGTATTCACCCACCTGTATGTGCAAAGGAAAAATCCAAGTTGCATTTTGCTTTTTTTTAATGTCTTTAATTATCAGAAGAAAGTAATAATTCAGATTTGAGTGTTAGTTATTCTTTGAATCAATTTGAGACCAATGTTAAGTCTCCATTCCGTCTCTGAAAGTTCTTTAAACTATGGGGAGCAGGGAGCCTGGGAACTAGTCTTCAAATGACTACAAAGATGGCATTATGAACCACACAAACATCCTGTTCTATTCCTCGGTTATTCACCCAATGTGTGGATCGTCATATGGTCATACTCTCAAAAGTTCAAATAACAGAAAAGTGAAGAAAAGATTCCATGCTGAAAAGCCGTTGGGCAGCCAAACATAGGGATGTTTATGCTTGTGGGGAAGACAAACCGTCTGTGGATGTGAGGAAAATGCATAATTGCGTGCATAGACTGCATTAAGCCGAAATGAAGTAATTCACCCGAATGCCTGAGAAATTGGAGATGTACATTTCCCCCAAACCACATAACCCCGTGGGAGTCTGCAGCACAGAATAAATCAAGAGTTTGATCAATGCATTTTTGCCTAAATCACCAGAATTCACGTGCAAACTTGCTAAAAACAAACCACAACATAATAAAAAGAGTAAAGGGATAAATTGTCCTCACCTTTTGTTTTACAGTTTGAACTGTATAATCCAGTCAGTAATAGGGCAGACTTGATTTATTTCAGATCCCAGGAGACAGCGCGGCTCCTTCTGTCTGAGCCCTGGGGCATGCTGGGTAGTGGGCAGGGCGAGACGGTTCTCGTGTGGCTTTTCACCATGTGCAGTCACTCTGCTAACAAGTTAATCTGCCATAATACATTTCTCACATCTGTTTATTTGGTTGTAAACATGGACATCTCAGCACTGATAGAAAAATAATAGATATATGAGATAAAGCACAAACAGAAAGCTTCTCCTGAAGCATTTTGGATTTTAATTCATTCAAAGATGGACCGACTGGATTGGATTTAAAATTGCTCCTAATTCACCTGATTTTGATTCTGTTTGTTTTGGAATTAGCATCTTCTGTTCTACTGCAACATCCAGAGGTCTTCTAAGGTCGCATATTACACATTTGAAAGTATGTGACCTTCTTCTTTTAGGATAAATATGTATGTGGCCTTTGTACATATGATCCAACACAGTCAAACAGAAGTTTTTCACAAACCTTAATTTCGTAAAAAGTATCCTGGGACATCAAGTTCGTATCTCTTTTCCTCCACTTTCAGTTAGTAAGTTAGATTTTGTAATCACGATGTACATTGTTAAATGTACATGCTAAAAAAGTAACCGGTTAGGGTTAGGAAAACATAAGAACTTGCCTTAAAAAGACATTTTATTCAAATAAAAAAACTTTTTTTCTGGCTGATGAGAAAACATATATGTGTCCATAACCCCAAATACAAAGATCTTAGTTTTGTAATTATCTCACATTGTGAGACCGGCAAATTTTTAGCTCGTATTGAAATTCTAAGGAAGCAAGCCCAAGCTCAGCACAAACACACTGTACTAGCTTATAGTTTAAGGAAATGACAGATCTCTCCCAAAGTGGTTAACATTGTAAAATAATCAATTTTAAGTCAAACCTAACCATGTGATGCCTGTCCAATTTTTCATGTTGTTTGAAGATGGGGTGGGGTTAGTGTTTCTGTGGAGCGTTGGCAAACTCTCAGGTGGAACAGGTTGGCAGAGAGGCCTGAGGTGGGAATTGGCGGTGTCCAACTGCACCCGTGGTTAAAGGGATTACAGGCTGATCTGTGCCTGGCAAAGAGCAGAGGGCTGATTAACACCGCCACAAGGTTAAAAAGCTCCAGTCAGTATGAGTGAGTCCGTTTGGGATCAGACAGCATCCTCACACTTCCAGGAGGGGAAAATGATAAGGCGCTTCCTGCCTGTCCCTGAGGCGGCGCGCAGACAGCAGACGGTCATTAGCGCAGAGAGGAAGTCGTAATGAGGCAGTTATGTACCTGCTCTGATGGATGGAGCTGTTTGGTATAAAGTGGAAACGTCTTCAAGACAAATGAGTTTGTGTGTGTGCGTGTATTTCCTGTGCAGCTGATGCCTCATTCAGCATCTGTGGTGCTGAAAGATTTTCATATCAGCACATTAGTTTAATTTCCAGATTACAACAATTCAACTGGGTTAAACACTTTAGCCCAACTGGTTGCTATAGAGACAGACTTTTAGCTATGGAGTTACATGGTAGTGTGAACTGAACAAATATATAACGCTCAATAAAATGTCTTGAATAATGTATTGATAAAACTTATGGCTGATGCTAATGAAGGTCATTTTCGGCTAAAATTGATTTGTTGTGGCTCAGCTGCCTTGTAGATGTTTGTGATATAAAAGTGGGATGTATTCTAGGAACAGTGTGGCTGTGATACACTTCTAATTCTGCCTCTGACAGAGTATCATTTATCATAGCACGACAAAAAAATACACTCTCAGAGCACCATATTGGGTTCAGGTTCAGAGATGAAACATTCTCAGTCCATTCTTTGGGCTTCTCACACTGATTCACTATTATCAGGTAAAGGCAATATAACTGTAAGTAGTAATGATTTTTATCCATATATCCTAAAGTCACACATGGTCTGCTCTATTGTTATCATTTAACTTCTGACATTGCATTGATGTCCTTGGTATTTCTAACTATGTTATTTGTGTAAAATTGGGTGAAATTTTGGTTGGAGTTTACAACTTTGCCACTAGATGGCACAAACTCCTATCTGCAGCTGTTTAAGAATTAGACAGACTTGATTATGTAAAAGCATTCCCTGGGTGTGAAGGAGGCGTAGGTATAAAATCACACCGACAATTATAAACAGATAAGGTATGAAGCTGGTACATCCTTTGTCAAAAAAACTATCTTCTTTTCTAAATCACACAACAAACTGCTGAGACAGACTCAGTTTTATGCTTGGATTTTTTTTTTTTTAACATATAGGTGCAATTACGGACGTAATAGTTTATTTATAAGCCATAGTTTTCCCGCAGGATATTAATGATTTCAGCCTACTTAAAACACAAACTTTGGTTGATTAGTAGGGCTATTTGATCATTTTTTGGTTGATTTTCATTAAAGATGATGATATGGTTCATCTTCGATGAAGGTTTCATCATCTATCTCTTGATTTGGAATTAGATTATTTGACAGTGCTCATGAAAAAGAGTTATTCGCGTCATGTGTCTTTAGTACATGGCTTATGCTACTGAGAGAGTGATATGCAAACACTGCCATTAGAGAGATAATGTGAACAAATTGCGGGAAGAGGTAAGTCCAAAACAAAGTCAGTGTGTTATTTTGGTCTCATAAAAACTTTACATCTCAGAGATGTGTATACAAGCTCTATGAATGGCAACACCTATGTGTGAGAATTTGAGACAGAAAAAAATCAATGCAAGTCAGAGATTGAGACAAGTACCCACTAAATGAAGCTGTAGCTAACTGACGCTCCATGGGCTCTGGCTTTATGTGAACGACAGTAAAAAGAAAAGAAAGGGAGAAAAGCCCTGCTGTTTCCCAGCTTGGCAAAGAGAGTGGATGGCAGCTCGCAGGGTTCCTTCACCTTTGATATGGTGATTAACATTTAGCGCTGAGGGACTGCTTGATGCTGCTTCATCCACGACCGAGCAGTGCTGCTTTTTCATGCAAAATAATACAAGCTGTCAAAGACGCTGCCCGTAAGTCGCATTACAAAAATGCATCTATGCCAGGAAATACCGGAAAAGATTTTGTGGGATTTAATCGATGGTCTGCCACATCAGCTGGCTTTAATGTCAGCTGAAGATGTATCACTGGCTTAAGATGTTATTTAAAAAGAAAAAAGAAAGAAAAGAAAAACAATGTTGTAGAGAAGAAACACATTTCAACTGTGAGAGTCAGACGACAACATGAGGAGAGAAAAAGTGAAGATTTGTAAAGCCCAAAGGGAAGCCAAGCTCTACATTAGCCATCAGTCATACTTTGACGTACTAGTTGAATAATTATTTGCCTTCTTGAGATAATGGAGACCAGCAAAAAACATCAAATCATCTGTCATAAATACAGCTAACATAAGCAACTTATTTATTTCTAAAGATAGTAACTAATGATTAGATTTGATGTTAAAAGCGAAACAGAAAGCAAGAGTTTTAACTTCCCGAAATCTGAGGGACAGTGAATGAAGCATTATCTGAGGTCAAAGCTACACAGGGATAAGAAGCAAAGAGGCCGGATAACTTTGGAAAGTTTGGAAAGAATATTTACCCTGAAAATCTGCCCAAAACATAATGCTAGGTTATCATTTTTTATAGTTAGTAGTGACTTCAGACACTCAATTATATGCTCTTAAGCACAGAAACGTTTTTTTTTCTACATTTTTCTTTTTACATAAAATGCCTGCTTTAATCACAATGTAGTTAAAGCTCACTGATTCAACATGGTATACCTTCATCCTTCATCACCTGGCCTGCATTTGATGTCAGCTTTTTTACGCTCATAATTTTCCCCTCGAAGTTCTATGAAATTATCCAACCATATTTCAATAGAACCGTTATTTTCTCTCGCCTCAGTGCCGCTCATAGTCTGCACATAAAAGATGGGCGTAGTTCGTCATGTCAGCCATTGGTCTGTAGTTCAGAAGTTTTAAGTTCAACATAAAGCTCTCATCAGCTTGACTTTTTGCTCTCTGAAATGACATTCTTGAGGCGGCTATCGTTCAGGAGGAAGTGTTGTGGTGGAAGGTTGGTGGTTCAATCCCCAGCTTCCGCAGACCACATGTCAAAGTGTCGTTGGACAAGACACGGAACCCCATGTTGCCTCCGATGCCGTCATCGGTGTGTGTGATAGAGAGAAAGCACTACGTAGCCTGTAACACTGTATGGACTTGAATGTGGCTTGTTGTGTAAGGAGCATCTTGAGTGGTAAACTAGACTGGAGAAGCAGTTCAGAATGTCTCAGAACAGCTTTATCTATGTTTTGTTTTTTTGAACACCCACATACTGCTCTATACAACTCGTGTCTGCATTAAACTGTGGACACGTGGCTTTGATTTCTAAGGATGAGCACAGATGCTCCAAGCTGATGCAGGGTACATGAGGCTGCCATCACGTACACACATACATGTTAAAATGATGCTAAAAGCAATAGTCTCTTTGACTTGAAGCACAATCTTTCTTCTCCTCTTCTTTTTTTTTCTTAACAAGGTAGATATTTCACACTTCCTGTCTAAGCCAACAATTTATAATTTAGCCTCAAAGCCAATAAATTAGGTTCATATTCAGCTGATAATTGACAATGTTTATCTTCTCATCAAACAGGAAAAAAGAGAAACTTATTTCCTAAAATGTCCAACTTTTTCTCGAACAGAACAGCATTGGGAGACAATGGTAATGAAATTTGAGGGACGTTTAAGGACGCTGCAACTGATCAAATCATAAATCCTCTCAATATGCAGATGTCAATGCCACAGGGTCAACTTGTTCCTGATGTTCAAAGAATTCTGTGCTCTTTCATGAGCAATTGAAGGCCAGTTACTTCAGGGGAAAATTAGTTCTGAAGTTCAGAGTCTGACTAATCCTGTTGAGGTCATTCTGAATATTATTGAAAGGCTAAGAGGATTTATATTTTTTTTTCTCTGGACTCTCTGGACTCATAATATCAACGTTGTAACTGCCTCCACTTTCACAGTAGATGTTTATACTTGGCTGCAGGGATTAACTACCATTAAGTCACCAGCACAAGGGAAGATGGGAATCGATGTTGGGCTGAAAGACATTGAAAACAAGGGATGCTGCAGCTCATATCCAGCCCAAAGGGGCCTTCAGTTCTTTCCTAAGATGAGACCTCGTGATTTTTACATGTCTCGAACAATTTAACCTCTCACCTTCCAGCAGCAGATGGAGATATATACTCTAGAATGGGGTTACACATGCGGTTTTGACTTAACATGTCAACAAGGCAGCTGTTATCAGAAGTGCAACAACTTAAAGTTGATGTATGCAATTAGAGTACAATCTGCAATAGTAGATCAGCAAATTCATTTAGGAAGAGGCCACATTGCTGATCCTGAAATGGCTGTAGTTTTGTGTGTGTGTGTGTGTGTGTGTTACTATGTGATAAGAGCATTACTTGAAAGATCTAACACATTTTGCCCTTCCCACCTTGATGTCCCTCTCACTGCAGAGCCTCGCCACCTGGGAGTCAGAGAACAAGATTTACTGTCAACAGACTCTGGTGGATGGTGACGGCCCCAAAACCTACTGGACCCGAGAGCTGAACGGAGATGAGCTCATTCTGGTGAGCGCACAGCAATGAGTCACCTCCTCGCTCAGATCTTCGCGGTAGATCAGACAAAATGAAAAACTCCCTAAACACAAAAGCGCCAGAGTTCGAGAGCTTTACAAATTCAAACTTTTGGCCAAGCAAAACAGACAAAAAAAAAGAAGAAAACAGAATAAAGATCCCAATCACAAAGTATTATTCTGAATCCAAAGAACGCATGTTCTGATGGCTCACTTATCAGCACGGTTAGTCAGTTCTGTGGCTTGTTCTCACAGAGACGAAGAAGACATCGGATGCATCATGATGGGATTCAGAGCAGCTAGTGCGCCGCTCTGTTTGAGAAATAGTTAATGAAATGAGGTATGGGAGAGTATGAAGTCACCCTGGAGATTCAACCACAAAGGAAATAGAGAAGCCGTTTCCCAAGAAGCTGAGCTTTCATCCACCCCGTGGAGGGATGTGAAAGGAGAACAAGAGGAGCTCCTACTCTGACGCTGCAGTTATAGCCCATGTATTTAGACTGATTAATATGTGCAGGAGTCAGTGGGTCTAAAGCCTATGTGCAGGGGAGCAGTCGAGGACAAACTCACCAGACAAACAGTTCTCAGGGACTCAACACATACATTCTCTCAACTTTCATTGCTCCCACGCTATTCTCTGTTGTTCTTCCAAGTTTTTTATCGGGTGAATGTCTACAAGGCAAACACTTGAAACAACAATATAGAAGGTTTAGGCGATTAAAAAGTCATCAGAGGATGTTTGCATAGATTTATATTACAAGCCAGAGGCAAGTATGGATGAAAAGAAGGGAAATCGCATTAGATAATGCTTCAGTGTTTCATCTGAAACTCCTCTTTGTTCAGGCTGCTGAGCTGAGAGGGCAGAACTTATGAACTCCTCTGTGCTGAGTGGGTGATAAAAGCAGAATGCAGTACAGCGCCTGCCCCTCTGGTGACTTTGGCCGGCTGCCCTGGAGAAGCTGAAGCATTCACGCACTGATGGAGATCGATTTGGCCCAGTTGTGACATCAGCTGAGGCTCTTTGTTTCTCAGCTCTTCTCACATCACTTCTTCCTGCACACACCGGCAGAGTTACTGCCACACAACAATGGTGCTGAACCCTGTGGCTCAGTTTTCTGAGTATTTCTAATCAGCACAACATGCATGAAGCCATTTGTATCTGTAGTTTAGTAATAAAAAGCATGAACAAAATAAATAAAGATGCTTAAATATAGGCAGATGCTATAAGATTGTCTCTTTGTGCATGAAGCTTGCATTTGGAGATATAGGTACTTAAAGATAAACCTTGTCACACTTTGTTTGTGCTACAGCAGGTTGACTATGCCCATGAAAGCATGAAAGGCAAAAAGAAATAACTGTGGTGACCATCGACTTTGAGTAAAGACAAAAGGAAATAATTCTATTGATTTTTTTAGCTCTTTTGCATCTTACTTCCATCAGTGTTCCTTTAAACTCCACAAATGCTTAGTCCTGTAACTGATTCAATTAATTGGACATAATTAGGATGGCACACACCTCTTTGAATTAATTGATGGTGATTGTCAGAGTGTAAATCAAACTGTATCCGAAATCACTGAAGCGATCCACCAAAAATAAATACAAATTAGTGGATTCATGAAAACTCTGTGGGGATCCTGGAATGACCCAGCTCGAGTCTGAACTTTCACCTGCTCCACCATCTTCGGAGAGAGACCAGGAAAAAAATAGGCTGCATGCTCACCATCCAATCAGGGTTGAGCTTGAACATTTCTGCCAGAAAAAAAAGCTGTGCTGAAGTTGTACAATTATCCACACAAAATCTTGAGGCTGTCATTGCGCTTTAGATTTGTACAATTGTATATTGCTGTGAAAGTTACCCTCTCTTTTTATCCACCTAAACATCTTGAGATCATCTAAGTTGGGTGCTAAAACACCTTCCTTTCTCATCTATCAGAATACAAAACGATGAATAGAAAACATCTTTTTTTTATATTGTTCGACATATGATGATAATCAAATAAAAAAGTATTAAAATCCATGAAAATCATTGCACCCTGATAACCTCTCTCTGTGGGACAAAAAAACAGGAAAACCCACAATATAAGCTTTGTACATGATCTGCATGACCTGTATAATTGGTTTAGTCTGAAAACATTTAAAGACTTTAGTGGTGTTGACTTTCTCTTGCGCTACATCCGCATGAAATTAAATCAGAAATTTACACATCTGAGGACTGGACTGAAGCCCGTGCATAAATCAGTCTTGAGGAGATTGCTTTTGGTTTCATCACCAAGCACTTTCCTGAAGGGGAACTGAAAAATGTTTCTCTATCGTAATAACTATGAGCAACAATCAAAGGCAAAGCCTTATGGATAGTGAACATGGTGAGATTTCAAGCAAAGACTTTGCTTTCAAATTTTGCTGACTGTTTCTGTCAGACGAGGCGTTATTAATTATAGAAGAAAAGTGAAAAGGGAACATACCTTCAGGGAGTGGCTTTCATCACTTATTTGGTTGTACACCCAAAAGGTATTAAGCAGTCTGTCACAGCCCGTGTCAGATGTGCAGAGAGTTTAATTTCAGATACTGGAGAACTTTGGGGAATACTTGGCTTCCTCTTGGGGTGTTTTATAAACTTTAAGAGCTAATCACCATCACATGACTGATATGTAAAACTCTCTTTTTGTTTCCTACAGACGTTTGGGGCAGATGATGTTGTGTGCACAAGGCTTTACGTCCGGGAGTAAAGCTCTGCAACCTTTGTCTGGACCAAGCCCGGTTAAACCTGACATGCTAACTCATTCGCCAAGTACCCCGTGCCATCTCACAGCATCAGCCGTAATAATCTGCACATACAATAGCTGTCTCTGTAATCTGGTTTTCGTAGTGTAGTGAACATTGTGTCTGCCGCACAGTAGCTGGATATCTCAATGTCCATATCTGCAACCCTGGTGTCAGCTGTTATTGTAGGATTTAATCATCAGTTGCATCAATCAAGTGTTCATGTTTGATGAGAGGAAACAATAAAAAAAAAGAATGGAACAAATGGTACCAGAGACTCTTTTTTTGTTAATGCAAACATGAAAACTCGTGAAAAAAAAGAAACTGCAGCTCATAAAGCATTGCTTCAGTAGTAGTGGTAAAACACTGCAGTCCACACAGGATATGTCAGGAAAAGCGAATGTGTATTTCAAACAAGGTTTTCCATTAAGACAAAGAAAGTTTAGATATTTCAACTTTTTAACTCTTACTGTTCATCTATTTTTCTTTTTTAAAAGGTGTGTCTTGAAAATGGTGTCACTCTTATATCTCATAAGGCAAAAAAGATAAAAGCATGCATATCTTGCATTAATTTGTCCTTAGTCTGTCCTTACATCTTCCCAAACGCTCCAAATAGATCGTCTCTGTGTATGATACTGCGCTAAGGCAACAAGATGAAAGACTGAACTGTGAAACATCATAAGACTCAACAAATACAGTCAAACTTCGCAAGCAGGGCTCACCCGCTCCAACTTGACTAATATCACAGCTGTACAGTTACATTAGCTATTGATGAAAGTACTTAAACAAGAGCTGTAATCCCTCCATGACAGGACTTAAATCCACAGGAAGACACCGAGACATGTTTTGAAAATGTACTTTGAAGGGAAATAAGCTTGTGGTGGAAATGAGAAAAACTGTCCTCATGTGACCGACCCTCGGGGCTCATCACTTGCTGGCAGAGAGATTTGAAGAAACAGACACAGGAGCATTGAGGTTACTTCATCTATCTGACCCATTTTGCTTCACCAGCCCTTCTATCCGTGCTGCATTTTGTTTTACTAATGGGGTGATCGGATGAACTCAGAGAGGAGCACCTTGTAGCCTGACCAATGAAAAGGAGGGGGGATGAGCAACAACAGAGGCCATTTATTTCAACAAATAATTGAAAAGAATGATTGCAGAGGGTGAATTAAAACGTATAGCTTATTGGACAAATTACTTGAATATTGTCAATATTTAGTGAAGTACACCCAGAGTCTATGTTAAAGCAAGATGATGAGATAGACAGCATTATGTGAAAAGGATTTTAAAGCTACTTTTTTCCATCTGCAAATTGTTGGAAAAGAATATGAGTCTAAAAGGCCACATATAACAATAAATATAATTCTATTTCTGACTGTACAAACACATGAGGAACATGAAAGGAGACATGGCACCTAAGACCCAGTAGTCCCAGCTGGCTAGATGGATGGAAAAATTATTTACTGTAAGATAGAAATAACAAATTAATAGATCATGAACACCTTTCTAACTTCCAACTGTGAAAGGCAAAAATAAAAACTGTGAAAATCTCCTATGTTAAGGTGAAAAGTACCAAAAGCGAACAAAGTGGAGACGAGTCATAATGTGCAAAGCAGCAGAATGAGGCTATCGTTTCTGGTGGCAGGTAACCAGTTATAAATGGGTATTTAAAACCCTCTGTACACTCCCGGCTCAGCACAAATATAACAGGCAGACAAAAAACTGACAAAGCTATAAACGTTTGGAGGCTAAAGTTTTACATATTATCCCCAGATGGTGTTAGAGAAAAAACAACAACAACAAAAAAAACAGAGCTAAAAGAGTGGATCTCATTAATCTTTAGCGAGTAAGTTTGTGAGAGTAATTTAAAATTCCTGCAAAATAACATTTGACATTTAAGTGTTTTGGTGTGATAGGTGACAAGAAAGGTGTTCAAAATATCCACTCGCTCATTCACTCACTCCCCCATTTCATTCTGCGCATATTTCACTTGTAATCTCCAGCAACTCAGGCAGAGGAGGAAAACTAGCCACTTCACAGTTGAAACATATGAGGAGTGATATTTGTTCACCAGGTATTCTCAATGGGCAAGAAAAGTACCATAACGAGCTGCGGATGTTAGCGTTAGCATGCTCCTGCTAGCTCCAGGCCCCAATGACTGATAATGAACAACATCTGTGTACACTGAAGCTGTATAACATCTGTATGCTACGTTTAGTGAACAATGTGTTGAGTTTGTCGTGCACTATATAGCAGCAGAAATATTACCATTCAAATTTCAAACTGTACAACAAAATGGCTGACTCATTACACAGTAAAATTTGTGAAGGTGTGAAATGTCAATTTGTTTCGATGCACAAACCCTGAATTCTAACTTCATGACATGTTTCTATGGACAAATGGTATGATTAGCCTCTAGAATCAAACTTCAACCGATTCCTAACATTCAGAACCAAATGCTAGTTTTAAAATGAAAACATCTTCATCATCAATGTCGTTGTTATTTTGTTATTCTTATAATGATATATTGATATGTCCTGGAAAAAAAACAACCAAAAAAAGAAAGCCTAATAGGTTTCTGTGCATGGGGGAGTTTGCTTACTTGGCAACAATTAAACTCTTAATTTTCTTTATTAGAGCAGAGCAGATGCAGAAGGTGGGATGGCGCTTGATCAGGCCAGAAGAGCTGGTAAATCAGAGCGGCTTTTTACGAGGAAGACGAAGGAGGGTTGAAGAAACCTTAGGGTCTGGTCAAATAGTCTGTTTTGCTTAGGAATCTTCCCAAAGGAATGAGATGACTTGGAAGTATCTAAGTAGCAGCTATGATAAGAGCTGTACAAACTCTCCAAATGGTATGAAAAGGAGCTCCAATGCTTATTTAATAATAACTTTTTTTCTTTTCTTTTTTTTGTTACAAACTTTGATCGTAAAGTAACATTATCTCATAATATGATATTAGATGACATCATTTTCGTGTTACAATGTGATTAAGATTGCAATAGACTAAAGCACTTTTTGTTGTGAATGTTTATTGAACATTTGTAGCTTCAGTGCTGCAGCACCACATCACAGCTTAGCATCAGTGTGACTGGATTCTCAATGTGGCACAGTTGTTGTTTCCTAGGTCCTTTCTAAGATAGTTCTCTTATCATCATTCCTTAAAGCTGCAGTCTGCAACTCTTTTTCAAGCATAATGCCTGGAACTGTCCGGGGATTCTGAAAGTAGTACATTAAATACCCCATTACAAAAAAAAATGAGTTCTCTACGTCCCCTATATGTCCCGCTAGGTCCCTCCAAAGCCAGCAGGTTTGTTTACAAAATTGCAGACCGGACCGGTAAAAGGTAACCAATCAGGTTACGAGCTGGGCTCTGCTGCCTGTCAATCACCGATTGTGCACGCGCGATACAAGGTAGGCTCGTCCCCACGCTTATTAATCGGACTATTGAACTTCATTACGGCCTAGTCTACTTACTGTGTCTTCCATGATCGCAAATGACAGGTGAGTTGATGAATGAGGAGTCGTGTACGCGCATCTGGCGTGCACGTAGACGTGCACGAGTTCTCATGTGTTTTGATGGGGCGGGACAGGAAGTTGAATAACTTTTTATTTTTCGGTTAAAAAATAAGCATTTCTTGCATTTTGCGACTACGGAGGTCACCGTTTTCAACTTCAAGCGTTCTGATAGATCATGTAAACTCTTAGAATGCCAAAAAGTAGAACTTTACGTATGACAACAACAAATCCTGCAGACTGCAGCTTTAATCCCATGAAGTTTTCCATGATGTCAAGGAAAAGAGCTTAGGAAAAGATGACCAAGTAATTTTTTTCACAGTTCGAAGCTCAGCCTTAGCTTCGGCCTTTACAGGAAACATGTTTGTATGAATGGACAACCATTTTAACAGTGGACAAATGTGCAAAGAACACTTCACTAGATATTTCATTACAAGTTTAAAAGCAATGCTTTCTTGCCACAGATTGCTTCTATTTCCACCCAAAAATCTGCTACTTTTTTTTTTTTGCTTCTTTTACTTGAATTATTTGTCCTGTTTTGATCAGCTAAAGCTCTGTTTCCCAGAAAGCTTTTGTTCTTTCTTTTCTTAAGATACAAACAGAGTATGCAGACTAAATTAATCCATTCTCACAGGTTGGTTTTAAATATGTGGTTGACAATGAATTTGCTGTTGTTTTATTTAGAGTGTTTCAGTTCAGGAGCTGATTTTCAGTCAGCTGCTTAAGCCAGACTGTGAACTGCTAACGTGCAAATCTTTTTACTGAAAAACCTTTGAGAAACTTATTCAACTACTTCCTCTGAGCAGGTGCACAAGACATGAGTGTGGGCCAACACAGTCTCAGCCTTGGTGCAGCAAAATGTGTTGCAGCCTCACCAGTGATCGGAGGCCTTGGCATGGACTCCAATCCCGTCGTTGGGGTGAAAATGGCGAGAAAGTGGCACAACATCAAAAACAAAAAGCAAATCTGTCTTTGTCCTTCATGGCTGCCAGAGATTAAAAGGTTGTCCTTTCAACACTCTGCCTCGGGAGGAATAACACAGTAGCGCTGCGGCTGTTCCCATTCTTCAACGCCAAGACAGCGGGACGAGACTGTGCCAGTCCTGCTTTTTGACCTGGTATCCCATGAAAGAATGAGTTTCCTCCTGAGTGCACTACAATGCTCTGGGAAGCAAGGGCCAGGGCGCGCGCCTGCTGTGATGTTAATTTAATGACGAGTTGCTTTTCAGATGGCAGATCCAAACAGCTGAATAAAGGGATTGTTGTGTTTTTGCTCCATTTTGCAGAGAAGGGGGCCCACCGCCTGTCTCGCGACTCTCTTCTGAGCACCAAACAGTGGAGCCTCTGTGAGAACACTGGAGTACAGCACCGCTTATGAAAGAAAAGAAAAAAATCAACTTTCCCTCCTCTTCTTCATTTGGTAGACTGATTTAGCTCCTCCCGTGTACCTACTGAGCTTTGGTTTGGTGAAAATGTTTTGTTGGATTTTCTTTACAGATAGAACTTTGACTAATTAATGCACACTTCAACGTTTACTTCAACTTTGGGATAAAGTACCCTGCTCGCCGTTGTTTTGCAGGCACAGGAATTATTCATTCATTCGTCCATTTTCCATACCTGCTTTGTCCAATTCAGGGTCGCAGGGACGCTGGAGCTTATCCCAGATGCCATTGGGTGAAAGGCAAGGTTAACCCTGGAGAGACTGACAGTCCATTACAGGGCTAACAGGAATTAGTACCAGCAATTTGCACCCACACTATTAATTGTTATTTTTAAGTGAATTTGCTAACTGATAATAGGTATTAACTAATAAAACCTTCTTTTCCACCTTGGTTGAACATCATGTCCCGTGTGAAAGAACAGATGCGAAATCAGGGGTTGAAGTTGATCAGCTGATGAACCAGAAACAGCGGATGTCACAGAGGAGAAACAGGTTGAGTGTGTAAGTGAGACTCAGGAACACACTAGGCTAAACGACCATGCTGTCGTCACTCAGCAGATTCCATGAATGTGTGTCAGGACACACCAATGCGACACTGATTTTTCTCAGTTTGATCTTTGTGTAATACCAGGGAGTAACAGTGGCGACTTGCCAAGGATGCTACAGACTGTGTATGACAGTTGGATTTATCGAATGGGCTTATGGTCTCCGTTGCTAATTTCACATCTTCTTTAATACATCATAATGTTCAAAAGGGTCCCATTTAGAGTAAAATAGATGACAAAGCAGGGTACGCCTTAGAACAAGGCTACCTTGTGATTGACAGGCTGTTACCATGTGTCTATGTGTGATTCACAGTCAGATCAACCAATCGTTGCTAACATCAGATTATAGCAGAGAAATGTGAACCCGAGGCCTCAAAACAGAGGTCCACAAGCAAGTGGGGGATGTTACGGTGGCTCAACCCTTCTATTCAGACAGTCCATGATCATGGTGTGCTTCGCTTGCTCTCAACAGTGCTGATACATTAATGTAAAGATTATATGTTTTATGTGTTACCCATTTCAGTCTAGCATGTAGTCATCACTGATAACTGTAACAGTTGATATTTTAGTCTGGAATGAAATGGTGTATTGAGCATTACCATCCATGTAGCTGTGCCGCTTATAGGGCTTATAAAATTTTGATTGTGTAACGCCAAAAGACAAATGAACGAAATCAACTTCTTAACAATTATAACCAAAGATTTGACTATTAAAACCCTTTCTAATGTCTTGATAACCATTTGCAACAGCAGATTTTATGTAAATCGTTAGGCTTTGTTTATGAGTGTTCACTAAGGGCGGTCATTTTTATCCTGTCATGCTTCTGGTTGTTGAAGTGCAATTATCCAGAGTGGACATCAAACTGATCAGAAAATGAAAATCAGTGCTCTCGTATTTAACCTTGGCAGATGGCGCCGACTAGCCCTCCACTCTGACGCTCAACCCGGAGCACACTAACCTACATGTATTGGATATGATCACCATGGGAGAATGGAAAAGGTCAAGTTCAGCCAAGTGTGCGTGCAAACGTGTGTCTGCTGGGGTGGCAGTTGTCACATTAAATTAGCAAGTGTGCTTTGTGCCTCTAACATCCCCAGTGACTTTCAGTTTGTGATATATTTAGTCTCAATAAATGGTATTTGCAGGAGGAGACACACATATTCAGTGCTCTGCCAGTTGTAATTCTGTACGAATTCCAGCTCAGACAAGAAAGGAATTCAAGGGAAAGTTAGGAGCAAATTTGATGATGATGATGATGAAAAAATCAAATAAAACATTATCCATCACCTGACTTAGATTTTCATCAAAAGGAAAATGACAAGACGTTGATACTGGTGTGGTATGTGGTAAATTTTAATTTTTTTAGGGATTTAAAACTGATTTTATGACTTCCTTGCAGGCATCCTTGGGTTTCTGCTGATTTTGGGAGGCACTACCAACCGGTCTGTAGAAACCTCAGGTTCACATTTATTTGCCTTCATTTAGTCGACATTAGCTGGAAGTTGGACAACGCTGCTTTGAGACAGCGAATGTTTAGACAAATACTCGTTTAAATTCATTCAGCAAATATGGAGTTCAGCCCCAGCAATTTCCCCAATAAGTGCGAATCAACCGCACTGATGATTACTTGGTTGATATTTTCCTATTATATGTAGACAGTTTTGGGCAGAGCCGCAGAAATACAACTGTGCCAGTGAATTCTAACATGGGTCACTAGTTTCAAAGTTTTAACGTGACACAAAACATGTGCCACGGGAAATGTTTTGTAGAGAATTCCATTCCATTCCAGAAAAAAAACAAAGTTTGAAAATGATGCCATTTCAACACAAACATATGAGTCATTATCATCAGTAAAGTTGATTTTCTCAGACTTCAGTTTCAGTCCCGTAATGAATAAAAATGCTAGTACTATGTAATGCACTAAGACGATAAAGAAAAATACGAATAACTTATATTTTGTATTGGATGAACAAGAATGATGCCACACTTGTCTTCAATACGCTGTAGTGTGTATAGTACTGATGAGAGGAGTTGATATGAATTGTGTTGTGGTATTTCTCTCTGCCCACGTGGAAATTATCTGAAAGATCAGACTTCTCTTGGCATAATCAAAACGCCTGATTTCCACAGGAAGGCAACATACACATCATTGTTATGGCTGATTGGTGTATGTTGCCTCTGACAGATGAAGGGAAACATTAATTATCTTCTTACAGTGGAACCCAGCAGTGGGTGGGACATATTAGAAAGTGAGTGAACATTTTGTTCTTGAAGTTGATGAGTAAGTAAATTATTTGAGTGACTAAGGATTTTAGGGTCTTCTTGTGATTGCTAAACAGTTGGGTCACAATGTCTCTACAACTGCAGTGGTCAGGACCTACGAAAAAAGGGGTTCAAAGGACAGAAAAACTGTGAGGGGGCAACAGGGGCATTGGCAGCCATGGATCATTAATTACCTGTGTTGTCCAAACCAATAGAAGCGCTGCTGTTGCTCAAATTGTTAATTTGTTAATGCTGGTTCTGATAGAGGTGTTAGAACATGCAGTGCAATGAGTTTTGTAATACCTGGGGTCCTGTCCTTCATGTGGATATTACTTTTACACATACCCAAACACGGTGATGTGATGGACTGGCGACCTGTCTGGGGGGTGTCTAACCCACCTGCCCCGCCTGCGACCCAGAACTAGATTGAGCAGGTATGTAAAATAGATGGATGGTACCTAAACACATGAAAACGGTATTCCCTGATGGCAGAGGCCTCTTTCAGGAGGAAAATGCTTCCTGCCACACTGCAAAAATGGGTTCAATAATGGTTTGAGGAGCACAACAAGTTCAAGGCATTGACTTGACCTCCAAATTCCCCATATCTCAATCCAATCAAACATCTGCGGGATGTGCGCAAAAAACTAAGGCCCTACTTAGCAAACCATAGGACTTAAAAGGATCTGCTACAGAGGGCTTGGTGCCAGATACCACAGCATACCTTTAGAGGAGTACATACCTTGACAGATCAGGTTTGTTTTGGAGACTAAAGGAGAAATCGGCTCAGTATTAGGTGGGTGGTCATGAGGCACCTGGCGCAAGTGGTTTGAGTTATATATACTAATAATTTAAAAGAGATAGTTATATCCTTAAAAGTTAAAGCCCCGTGGAAGGAGGAGAGAGATCTATTTTTAGTTATATATTCAATGGATGAGCTTTCCCAGTTTATTTGTGAAGCTAAACCAACCAAGTTGCTGAAAGGTTAAGGGGTAAGCACACACTTGCTAGCATGTTTGTTGACATGGTCAGAAAAAACTGTTAAAATCAAGGACGATCTGCATCCGTGCTGACAACACAACACATTTTCTTGGTAAAGAATGTAAAGTTGTTTTTTTTATTGTATGAATGACACTATCACAGGTTATTGTATGCAGGGACCCTGACACAATAAGATGAATATGCAGCTGAACTGGGTCAAATTGAACTTTTAACCAGATTTTGGCGCAACACTTTATTAGCAGATCTTCCACACAGTCGTTGCAAAACTGGTTATTAACTTTCTCAATTTGTAACTTGATTTCAACTCTTTCAAAGGGCATTCACGTCCAAAAACGTAGTTTACAATGTCCACTGGCGGTGGTGCATCAGGGACATTTATCCAGTCCAGCATATGGAAATATATGGTTTATCTTGTTCCTTGGCAGGGAAATTTAATGTCTCTCATTTAGGTCCATTTCTTCTCAGTTTTGCCATCTCCATCTCTGCCCTTCACAACCAAATTTAACCACTTTGCCAAACTTTTTAGCCAAATTAAACCAATGCTAGCTAACAGGTAACAGTGATGACAGGCACAGCTAACAGGAGAGTGTTCTTCATAAGATGGCACCGTTGTCCCAGCTTGTAAGCAATGTGACTCTCCCCTTTACTTACAAAACGAACTTAACCCAAAAGACGAACCTAACATTGTAGTTAAAAGTTATGATGTCGTAGAAGCCTAGCATGTCATCAGCTGTAGCTAGCAGGAAAGAAGTAGTACATTTTGCTTTCAGGTAGTTTTTAACAGCTTTTTAAGCATTTATTTTGAAAAAAAATGGCCTGAAACAAATGTTAACTGAGGAAAACCCCAGTTAGTTTGGAGTTTCAGACTGGGTGGTCTGAATCAACATGTTATCATGCTGAAGAGGGTGCAGTGTTTATCATGTTTCCTAGCCCCGGCATGTTGAGGTTTGCTTATTAGAACTAAACATAAACTGGATGTTCAGATGACACAATTTCCTGCCAGGATTTAGGTAAGAAATCTACTTTGTTAGATTTAGAAAAGGATTGTGATTTGTTTGAAAACACCGCCTATTAGTTGCTTTTGAAAACTAATGCTAAACGCTTCTCCCAGCCCTGACTTATGATGCCAAAGGGACCTTGAGCCTCGTTTCCACCATGCAGTCCGGTACGGGTCGGTTCAGAACGGTACACTGAAATAAGCGAACCGTTCTGAACCGACCCGTACCGGACTGCATAGTGGAAACGAGGCTTTAGTGACCTTAAAGTGAGAATGGTCATAGATGGACTTAAAGTGCAACTTTACACTCATACTGCTTGCATGAATTTAACCCAAAATATTATTGTGAAAGCTGTTGCACAATACTTTCTACTTATCTACACTGCATCATGTGTAGCTCTGAAATAGGTAAGAACACCAAATAAGAAATACATATAGGAGCTATGCATCCAGAATACAGAATTTTTAGATGAGCAACTGTCTTGTGTTTGACATCTCTCCAGGAAAAATAGCTTTTAAAAGTTTGCTGGGAAACTTATTTTTTCTTTGCCAGATGAGATTGCCTGAGCTGAGCGTATCAAATCATTTGATCAACACACAAGCATTCAGCACACAAGCTGGCAGAGGTTATGTAAGAGTGCCAGACTTAGCTAATCCTTTTATGGCGGCGAGAGGAGCCTGCAGCGGGGTAGCGACAAATCACCCCACAAAGCAGACATCTCAGTGGCGCAGCCACTGTCATACAGAAAAATCCTCTCACAAAAGCCTCTGGATGCAGCAGGTAGAAACTAACCACAAAGTTGAGGGTGAGAAGAGTGATGAGTGCTTTGTGTTATAAATAGCAGCTCTGAATCTTGCTTCCCATTTTAATCTTCCAAGCTTCAAACCTTAAACCCATTCCAAAAATAATTCTTAAATCAGAAAAGTTTTTGACAATGTGCCCTTATTCAGTAAAGCTACTGATGTCTCGTGCACCGCGCACACAGTGCAGACTTGCAGTCCTACAAATTATGTAAGCCTCCTCGTGAGACTGGGTTAGGGTTAGGTTAGGACTGTCTGTCTTGCCATGACGTACACTCTTTTTGTCTTCTAAGAAGTACAGCATTGTGTCAATGAGTGTAAATGCTTGTTGAATTCTGAATCACTCTGCAAACAAGAATAATGAGCAGAAATCTGCTTGGTCACTCGGCGAGTTAATTACTCTGAATTGAAAGTGCCAAGGCCTCCAAGCTTGAAGGACAAGGCCAGCTCTGTAGTTGTGATAATAGGTTTGCCCTCCGAGTCAGAAGTTGCGGAAGCGCCCACATTGGGAAGCTGAAAGCCATTTAAAGTCCAGGAGTGTGTACTCCAAGAAACTAATCACGCAGAAGAGCTTTGGGAAGGCGAAAAAAAAAAAAAAGGCGGCCTTTTACTCCCCCTCAGCCGGTGCTTCCTTTGAGAAACTCATTGTTAACGCTAACAGTGGGAGGGATGGAAGACCGTGCTGGCATGTGTCAGCCTCACTCCTCGTCAGGTCCTCAGCACCGGGACGGCCAAGTGGGTGAATATGCTGTTCATGTGAATGAGCCTAAAATATTCTTTTGTTGATCTCTGCGCCAGTGATAAAATGCATCAGTGTTCACCGTTTGGTGTGAAAGGGTCATTTTGAGAGATACAGAATTGTTTCAACAGTGAGTTTAAACAGAAGTGTGTGTGTGTGTGTGTGTGTGTGTGTGACTCCGGCGCAGTACAGGTCATCCTTAAAGAGTGTGTACAAAGCTCTCAATGGAAAACTGCATTGCTAATTATTCGCTGTGACCTTGCAGATTGGTTGACAGACTTAACTCATAGTATGCATGCGAGGGACAACGAAATGCAATACTACTGGAACGAATTTCTCCGAGTGGATTGTATAGGAAGGATCATACAGGCCTGTGGTAACCACAGGAATTCTTGGATGTACGGTGCTACAAATGGCATTGTACATGCTGACTTGAATGCGATCTATAAACACCATTTGGTGATATTAAAACGGTTGGCAGTGTTTGTAAATATAGATGCAAACGACATTTATAAATTCAGATCTTTGCTCTGGGCTAGCAGAGTTGGTGGTGAAGTAGCAGGTTTTTTTGAGGCTGGAACCAGAGCGTCGGCAGTTGAAACAGTCCCAGGCAGCACAGAAAACTCGTTCCAAGTCTTCTCTACCAGGACTAGAACTATTTTGGTGGGGAAAAAAAACCCCGCCGAGTAAATAACGGTGCCCTATTAAAGCTAAACAGACAATAAAGCAAGGTGTGCTTCAGGGCGGGACAATGTTATTGATTGACAAGCCACTATCCAATAGGTGCGCATAGTTGCCATGGGTGTCAGCTGCAACCTCAGGTTTCAAATGAGCAAAATGCTGAAGCTTCAAAATAAAAGTCCTAAAGCTAATATGTGGTGGTTACTACATCAATCTCCAGTTCTAGAAAGGCACCGCACACCAGTTTACGCTCACATTGTGTCTTTCATTTGATCTCTGTGAGATTTTCTCATGAGTTTTCTTCTGTGAAAATGCATTTTTTTTTTTTTTTTTTTTTTTAAAGGGCTGGGTTGGATGCGGTGCCAAGTTACAAACACAACCCCCCTGAAACATTCACGGTGGTCCCTGAAGTTTTCAAGCGCGACCCTCTGCTGCACTTCAACATTTCCACATTTGAATGGCAGAAATCCATTTAACCAGACTGTGGTCACCACCATTTTGCTGGTTGACCAAACAGAAGTAGGACTAAAACTACAACCCCATACTTTTTTTTACCCGTTAACCGTCACATAATAAGACATGTTCAGCCTTGTGTACAGCTCAGTATCACTTGTGAACGTGCAGATCTTTTTCAATGAAGTTTCATGGATTACTCTCTTAAATTTCACACAGATCCTCTCATTTTTTGGTTTTATTTCTCAATCAGATTCCTCTTACTCAGACATGTTAAGTAGTTTGTTTATGGTTTTTGGTTCTAAATGCGAGAAATAACACGAATTTCATTCAAAAATATATTTTTTTTAAATTGTGATGAAAACAGAATCCACTGATGGGCAAATCTCACAGACTCTGCATTTCATTGACAACAGAACATGTAAACATAGAAACATTTTTGAAATTTAGGTTGTGGAGTATGTATTCTAAGCTGAATCATTTGCTGCGCCAAAATATTTTTGTTAGTTTGGTACCTTTGAACTGGTCCTCTCTAAGTGAGTATGATGAACATCTTACTATGGGTAAAAGAAGCCACTTATTTATCTATTTTTTGTCACGATTAATTTTCGAGGGAGTGTAAAAAGAAAATCATCGATGTAAACACACCACCACACGTCTAGGTTCCAAAGGAACCCTTGATGTGGGTTGATGGTGCGACAGCTCCCTCTGCAGGACTCGAACGGAAACAAAGCGCTCACACGGTTCCCGACGACCCCATCCGATGGAATACATTTTCCACGTTAGCATTCATTTCTCGCTATGGGAGAAAAGGATTTGTATACCGAAATGCTTCACGGTCACTCTGACTAAGTGCGAAAGTGTGATAAAAGCAGAGCAGATATTTTCAGAGCTCCAACTCCCTCAGGATATCATTGACTTAATCAATGTTGACCCGGATCAGATAAGTGACAGAATGTGGATGAATTAATTAAAAAAAATTAAATAAAATACTTAAGAATCGTTAAAGGTAACGGTCCAAGCCTGGTTGCAAAAATAAAGAACTTTGTGTGAGCTTTCTTCAACAAACAATGTATAAAGCATGAACGAACGAACGAAACAAATAAATCACTCAGACACACCGCAGACTTCTCTGTAAGCTACAAATGTCGTTTTTATTATTACTTTAAATAATGTCTAAATAAAGGGACTAAAGACATGCTCATGTGACTTCTTCCAATATCAAAAATATGGTGTGGCTTGATGTTTGCAGCAGAAATCTACCCAGGAGAGGGAAGCGTGCATCACAAGGTGAGATTGTTGAGGAGTCCACTCGTCTGAGGACCCAACTTTGAAATGAGTCCCACCGTCGCCTCGGACGGCATCGCTCGCCCAAATGAAAAAAAAAAAAAAAAAAAAAAAAAAAAAGAAAAAAAAAGAAATAGAAAAGGGGGGAGCAGTGGTTTTCAACCAATTGTCAGATTCGGAGGAGAAAAGAAAAAGTCTTTTTTTTTCTCTCTTTCTTATATAAAAACTGAAAGACCTGGATACATTTCTACTTCCCCCCATGTTTTTACTACAGAAATTAAAAAGCAAAAGACATAAAGGAACACTCAAAGGGGGCAAAAAAAAACAAAAAAACGTCTATCTCATATTCAACTCCCTTTGGTAAAAATGGTAATAAATGGTCTCGCATTTTGTCTTTTTCATGTACATACTAACTTTAGCCATTTATCACTAAAGTCCACAGTAAGCTTGGAAAGTATTACTAGCACAACAACACAGATCTGTCATAAAAAGTCTGAGACTATATACAGTGTATTTACAACATGAGCGGTATGCAGACAATCCTCCCAGAATGAGACGAGTGTGTGTGTGTGTGTGTGTGTGTGTGTGTGTGTGTGTGCGTGTGTGCGTGTGCGTGTACAAGCTGGTGTACTGGCAGAGGGCATCTTAAAAAGGTTGACTTCCAGGGCGGCAAGGATCATGTGTGTTAATAGAACTATATATAATATATATACACAACACATACACTGGAATATATGTCAGTATCTGACATTCACAAGCTATACAATTTTACAGTCTGAGACCAAACAGTGTTGTGAGGCTTATTTTTTATTTTGTTTTTCTTTCTTTCCTTGTTTGGATGCAACAGTGCTTTTCTATGTTAACCCGACCATACAGTTTGGGGCTCAGGCACAGTTTCAAATAATGCTGCCATGTGTTTTTGGAAAAGGAAATGTAACCCCCTCTTTCCGTCTAGTGATGATACATGATTGTGATTTGGCCGTAACGCAGGAATGTCGGAACCAGATCTCTCAGACGCGACTGAGCTCCCTCCAAAACTTTTTTTCTTTTTCCAATCTGGGAAACAACATTTTCCTCTTCCTAAATAAGTGCACTTGTCCATCATACTGTTTTTTTCCGGCGAATATTACAGAATTAACACTTTCGCTGTAATCCCTGTATGACGGTCGGTAAAAAGCGAAATCGAAGTTCGGGCGTGATAAAGTACAAAAAGCACCACTCTATCTCTCATAGGCTCGCTGCTTATGTCGCCAGGCTCCGTCGAACTGGCTCAAGGAAGTTTGTGACGTGGCTCCGAGTGCTGGTAAGAGCTCAGGTCTGCGACTGGAACGTGACCATTCCTAAGTTTTGGCACCAAAGGCCCTGTGGAAAAATGGGCCCAGCTAAAAACGCTGGTAAAAAAGATCTGTTATCCTGCCGCCCTGGGTGCAACACACACACGGTAGCAGCTCGCTTCGTTGTGCTCCCATGTTGGCCTTAAAAACACATTAATAAGCCCTCATCCATACCTCTAACTCCTGACTCGTTTGGCCTCAGACCAAACACCCCCAGGAGCCAATCTCCTGTCTCGTGTTTCATCACGTCGCTCCAGGCGGCTAAGGCGCCTTGCTGGGTGTGCTGTATTTGACGCGGTACTTGTTGATATTCATGAAGTGTAGGACCTCCGGGTTGCGGCTGGTGGTGCAGGGCAGCAGGCCGTCGCGTCCTTCGCCCATCAGCCACTTATTGGTCTCGGCGTTCATGTCGCGGGTGACGTGCTCTTTGACCCACGCATCCACCCAGGCCTGGAAGCGTTTGTGCAGTCGCGTGCTCACCCGCTCGTGTGACTGAGGGAAAAAAAAAAGAAAAGACAGAGGTGGTCAGTAACCTGACGGGAGCGCTCAGTTAGGGTAGAAAGGGATTTTAACACAACCACAGTAGGTCCTAAACTTCTACGTCACAGTGCTCCGATTACATAAAACAACAGTGTGACATTGTTGCTTTCTTTTTCTTTAAAAAAATAAATAAAATAAAAAAATTGAATATCAAGAACTGTTTAAGAATCGATTCCCTTCTCATGAACCCAGGAGAGGGTCAGATCAGTCAACTGGAAACAAGAAAACACGTAGTTTAGAGTGCTTTTTTTTTTTTTCACAGACCAGCACATTTAGAGCTCAATAAGTTGAAGTGGTCTTACAACACGGACCACCTCTCTTCCTTAATCTCGATTTTAACTTGATAAAAAGGCTTAAGCGTGACTTAATGACCTTTTCTCCTGCAATTATCGAAAAGGAAGGTCTGAACCGAAAGAAACAAATTGTATCAGGAAAGCACTGAAGGCATTACAGGGACACAAGGGGAAAAAAAAGAGGAAGAGTATCCATTCATCGCCGATACACCTCGCTGGGAGGAGTCCGGAAGCCATCTTGACCAGAAGTTTCCAGTCATCTCAACTGGCTGATTTCCAAGCAGAGGAACTCCTCACTCCATCCTTTAAGGTGAGCCCAGCCACCCAGGTTGTGTGTTAAAATTATTATTTTTTAAAAAAGGGCATCACGTGTCTCCTTTAACTGAACTGTGTTGTGTTGTCCAGCTTGAAAAAAGTTTGGAAAAACCTGCAGAGCTGCTTCCTGTTGAAATCAAACACATGGTTCTTATCTAGAATCACAAACCAGATTTTAGCCTAAAATGTTTTGCCACAAAGGAAAACGACTTTGCGCCCAAACAGAGCAGTTCAATGCAATCATTCCAAGGGACAAGATTCCCACTAACAGCAGCGTGGAAATACCTGGTGAGCTCGCATCAGGGCAGTGCGTCGGTACATGTAGTCCTCAGACTTAAAGACGTAGACCATCTTGTACGAGTTGAGTTTGAACATGCACTCCATCTTCTCCTTTTCCAGGGATTTCTTGCCCCCCTCGCTGACTTCCTTGTCCAGTTGCTCTCGGCCCTTCTGGTACTTCCTGATCCGCCTCAGGTTCCTGGTGGAGAACAGACAAGACAAACGTGATGAGAGCAGGCCGAATGACATCAAACAGAAATGTGCCAGGACTAACGCATCCCACTCGATCCAATCAAAGAACTCCCAAACTCTTAAAAAATGGCCTTTCACGGGGTGAAACGTATGGGACGGCAACGAGCCGAGACAGATCTGACGGGATAAAGGCCAGACGAGATCAATTACCTGGGAAGAAAAACAGGCTTCTGTGCAAGGTGCTCCCTCAGCTCGGGAGTGGTGGACTCCGGGTTTAAGTAGCGTCCAACGTAATCGGACCAACGCTGCAAACACAAATAAAAAAAAAAAAACGAATCCAGGTTTACTGCAAAGATGAGGTGCACAAATACAACTTCTGCACCAGTATTACCAAAAGGTTGGCAACAGGTCCTTACTAGTATTTCCACTCCAGCTGGAAAAGTGGACCCTCTTACTAGACAAAATGTAAAAACAACGTCACTTTGCTGTATATAAATAGCCCTACATACAGTAAACATGAAGGTAATGAAAGATGCTACTTGTGATAATGATATAGGCATTAAGTTTTATATTATATTATTATAAAACGCCAATAAAAAGGTGGGAACAGGACAAGATTCAAGGCCAAAAGTACAGAGTATTGTAACAACTTCTATCATTTTTGGCAGGTTACTATCCATCACGCAGGCTCTAAGCTATAAAAAAAAACAAAACCTATTTGTTTGTGTATTCTGGAACTGATGGTGAACGATTGACTCAACAAAGCTCTTTCCTCTCGTACCAAACCTAAGGACCGACCAGCTAAGCGTCTCACCTCCACCTCCATGGGCTCGTCCGAGTTCTCTTCCTCCGTGTCGAGCAGCTCCAATGTGAGCTGCACCTGCCCTCGGCTCCTCAAAAACATCACCTACGTGAGGGAGAAGCAGTCAGGAGGACAGTCAGAGTTGGTTTGGGTTGTTCAACAGATTTACACTAACGTTTTTATAACTCAAATCCATTTTTCTCCCCTCGTCCTGTCCAGCATTCTGGCAGCAGAATTGTAATGTGAATCCCGTTTATGCCAAACACATTTGCTTTGCCAAGGGATGCTCAAACCTGAGCTTGAGAAGCTTGAGCAGGTCACTGACACTAGAGTATATGTGCAATTTAAGCCTCAACACAGCAAAATCTTGAAATGTTCTCTCACTGGATTGGCCTTCTGCCCCCTCTAGTGGTGAAAAAAACTGGCACTACCTCTGATTTTGTATCTTTTATTTAGTTTTTACCAAACTAGAGAAGCTATTGTTTTGCTCAGATGCTTTTGTAATGGAGGTTTAATTCCCATTTGCACTGACTGAACCAGTTACACTTGTTACATTTTTATGGTCAAGATTGTTTTACTGTTGCACAATTATTAAATAAATGAGTAATTCAGTACATTTTTTTAAATAGGAAAGAAATGTTTAAGTCACGTCTGATGTTGCCTTGCACAAAAGAATGATCCCAGTATTTTCCACACAATGAAACTTACAAGATATAGGTAGTGAAAGAAGCAGATCGGTGCATCCATATATAAATAAAGTAAAAGCGACCCCACATCTTACACCTTAAGCTATAAGAGGGCTTTTTACAGTTAATTAACCTCAGACCCGCAAACTAGCCGGCATCTATTACAGAAATATTTCTTCCTTCGAGGCCATAACTTGGGCCATCTACTTAAACTGCAGAGGAATTAGGAAAATTAGGAAAACCGGATTCATTTTGTGAAAACTGAAGCTGAAATGTCGCACCACCTCAGATCTGGCAACACACCAGCTCAGAGATGCAGAAGTGCGCTTGGGGGGGGCTACGGTTGGCTCAGGTTGAGCAAGTTAACAATCTCACAGGTTTTTTACGGCGTGCATGTTAGTATCAGGAATATCTGCCTGGTTAATGAGTATATGATACCTGCGTTGTGCATTAGTGACAAATAGTGACAAATTTAGTGACATTAGTGAGAAATTTCAGTCAGGCTTCCGACCTCACCACAGTACAGAAACGGCTCTTATTAAAGTGTTAAATGACATAAGGTTGAACACTGACTCAGGCATGGTGTCAGTTCTGGTCCTGTTGGATCTCAGTGCTGCATTATAGCAGTATACTGTGGATCACAGTCTACTGTTTTTCAATGAAAAAAATCAAATCTATCAGGCTAAATATCAACATAAATCAGCAAAATGATAAAATGACACAAACCTTAAAACCATCTAGGAATCAATCAACTATGATGTCAGAATTCAATACAGTTGACCAAAAAACCATAGAAGAAACAGTCCAGCATCTTAAACCATCGACATCCTGTCTTGACACAATGCCATCTGACTTCTTTAAAACTATTGTAAGCTCTGTCCAAACAGATTTGCAGCAAATAATAAACTGCTCACTTCAATCAGGCACGTTTCCTAAACCCTTAAAATTAGCTGCCATCAAGCCACTCCTAAAAAAGACAACATTGGATGCTTCCATTTTAACCAACTACAGACCCATCTCAAATCTTCCTTTTATAGCCAAGATTGTTGAGAAAGTGGTTTTTAATCAACTCAGTAACTTCTTGAACTCCAGTGGACTCCTTGACAAATTTCAGTCAGGCTTCCGACCTCACCACAGTACAGAAACGGCTCTTATTAAAGTGTTAAATGACATAAGGTTGAACACTGACTCAGGCAAGGTGTCAGTTCTGGTATTGTTGGATCTCAGTGCTGCATTTGACACTGTGGATCACAGTCTACTGCTGAACAGGTTGGAAACCTGGGCAGGACTCAGCGGGACATTTCTAGAATGGTTCAGGTCCTACTTGGAGGAGCGGAGTTATTTTGTGACTATTAGAAGTAATCAATCTGATCGAGTGGCTATGACATGTGGAGTTCCTCAGGGGTCAGTTCTTGGACCCCTTCTGTTCACTCTATACATGCTGCCTCTGGGTCAAATTCTGAAGAACTCTAAAGTCAACTACCACAGCTATGCAGATGACACACAGATATGTCTGGCACTGTCTCCAGATGACTGCAGTCCTATAGTCATTGTGCGACTGCTTAGAGCAAGTCAAAAAGTGGATGAACCAAAATGTCCTTCAGTTAAATCAAGAAAAAACTGAGGTCATTGTGTTTAAATTGCTTATTTTTTCTGTTCTTTTAAATGCCTTGTCTTTATGTAAAGCACATTGAGTTGCCTGTGGTATGAAATGCACTATATAAATAAAGATGCCTTGCCTAGTGATTTCACGTGTAAGCAGTTAGCTTCAGGTAATCCAAACTCTGCTCTGTTAGTGTGGCTGAGCTGAACCGGGATCTATCAATAAGGGGTCTCGTGCAGAAAGCCCCACTCTTTCCTTATGATTTTGACAGCAAATTTTATTTCCTTGACGACTCTTTTGATCATTCATATTTGGCTGAGCGCTTCATTATGCATTTGCCTTTGAAGTGATCAACTCAGAACACAGATCCATCTCTGCTCTGAAAAAAGCTACAATAATTAAATCCTGGGCTTCACATTCTCAGACAGAAAAAGGGGAAAAGACATGGAACATTCCTTTTTAGTTGTCCGTGATGACCTTTTTTTTCCATTTAAAAAAAAAAAAAAAGGGGGGGGGGGGGATTGACTGCAAGTTTTAAGCATTCGTCTTCATAACTGCCACCGAGCTGACGGCACACGTGTCTGTAACACGTTCCCTCGCCGCACTCTTTGTTCCAATCGATGCCATGTTCTGATATTTAGTGAGATAAGAGGTACATTCTTCTTTACCTGCTTTCGTGAACTCTTCTGACAAAGAAATCTTTAAATACAGCTCTCTGTTAACAAGCCTGATGCACAGTGCAGCTTGCGTTTTACTCACGAGTTTTCCTGTTTTCACAGCAGAGGAGAGTCATTACCAGCAAACAGATTTAGAAATCACCAGTTAGTGAAAGGTGCGATTCTGCTCTCTGCAGCAAATTAACTCTGACATTTGGATCACGTGACGTGACCACTCCTGCAGGCTTGTGGAAAATCACTTTCAAGTACCTCTCCTGAACTTTAAATGAACTCATCCCCTGTAATCGCCTCTCTACAGACCTTTTCCAGCGACCTTAAATCTCGCACTCTTACCTTGAAGCAGTTCTCGTCAGACATGAGCTGCTCGGCTTTCCGCTGGTAGATTGCTTCTGCGGGGCTCCTCGACGACTGCGTGGACATGGCTCCTCCGCCGGCGCCGTTGGCGCTCTCCGCCAGGTAGAGCTCCGTCACCTGGACGCAGATCTCGTCGCTCACTATGTGCTGAAGCTGAAGGGGTGAGAGAGAGAGAGAGAGACAACAGTGGCGGCTGACTGCTGAGCAGCTGACACGAGGACAACTCCCGCAAACGCGTGAACGGATGAATACCTGCCGGACGATGCTTTGGATGAGCTTGTCCATCGTGAAGGCCGTGTAAGCGTGGATGGTGAACATTTCCCTCAGAGAGTCCTCATACTGGGAAGCCTCGACGTTTCCGTCCAGCAAGTTCCGAACCATCTCCAAGAAGGCAGAGTAGTAGTCTTCCACCTCGATCTCCACTGGAGAGCAGAAACATTTGACAAATTTGAAGAAATATTTGAAAACAGGTCAATAAAACCTTTCAGTTTCTGTAGGCAGAACCGGAGCGTTTATCATGTAAAAGGTACAGCAAGCGCATGCTTTCCGCGGTGGTCTGTTGCTACTCACTGGGCTCCTTCAGTCTCAGCTGGACGGCTGGATTGTCATTCTTCTCCTTCTTGAGCCCCAGGACTTCCCTCTCCCAGTCGCGCTCCCTCACCTCCTCTTCGATCTGCCGCTCCGCCTGCCCGTACAGCCGCAGCAGACGCGAGCACAGCGTCTGGTGAAGCCGCAGGAAGATGTACCAGTTGTTGTTGACGTAGAAATGGTTGTAGGCGTCGTCGCAGCCGCGCAGCTTCTGCGCCGCCGTGCTGCCGAACAGCAGCTTGGACTTGGAGGGGCTCCGGCTGCCGGGGACGCCGTTGTGCTTTTTGGAGGCTCCCTCCTCCAGCTCCAACTCCTCCTCCTCTTCCTCCTCCTCCTCTTCCTCCTCCACGTCCGAGAGCTCGCCTCGCTGAGAGAACAGCATGTCGGGAATGAAGTGGTAGATGATTTGTTTGATCTTGTATTTGTCCTCCTTCTGAATGCTGGTTTGCCGCTTCACGTGGTGGATAATGAGCGCCGCTGCGTCCTCCAGAATCTGGCTGTCTTCATAGGCCAGAGTCAGGTGGGGGCCCACGGGCGGGGCGGCGCTCTCCTCGGACGCCTGCTCCTGGCGCTGAGAGGAAGAAAAGTTGATGTCAGCACGTTGGATTCAATGAATGTGTATATGAATATTTACACACATTTGTTCCCCCGCAATGCTGTCTACACCAATAAAAGCCCTCCATCCTGATTAAAGCTGGCAACGTCCAACCAGATTACAGATGTGCAGGAAAAGGCAGTACCTCATCGTAGATGCTTTCGATTTCGTTTAACAAGGACTTGGATCGAAGCACTTTGGTGTCATTCTGTTTGAAGTTGATGCCCTGATGGTCCAGAGATTTGAGGTAATACTTCTCGTTCTGCTCCCTCCAGATCTTGTTGAAACCTCGCTGGGCTTCCCGCCACTCGTCCTCCTTCGTCTTTAATCTGGTTTGAAAGAGGAGACAAAGTCGAGTGATCGGCTCACAGACAGACCTGCGACAGACACCCTAAACTGTAAACAGCGACTTTTCCCACGCCGCTGTGTGCAGCTCTTCTCCGGTCCGTCTCCGTTTTGGTCACTGGAACCAGGGGCGAGAAAGAGAGGACCGCTTTTAACTGGTCGAGCATTCCCAGCCTTTTACATCTGTGATATGTTCAGAGAATATAAACCTAGCACTCAGGTCAGCTGGTCCAGTCCAGAGTCCAGGCTAAACATGGAGAAGCAGCATTTAGCTGTTATGCTGCAAACAAGTGGAACAAACTGCCAGTGGAGATTAAACTTTCACCAAATGTAGACATTTTTAAATCCAGGTTAAAAACATTTCTTTTCTCATGTGTATGCCTGAAATCTGCACGATATCTTTTAATTTATCTGGACTGTTGCTTGTTTTTAAATTCATTTGAATTATTTTATTTGTTTCTCTTTATATTCTTTTGTGTATTTTTAATGCTTCTTACACTCCCTGCTGCAATGCTTTTATTTTATGTAAAGCACTTTGAATTGTTTTGTACATGAAATGTAACCTGACTCACGTCATCTGGCTGTGTTCACCAACTACACGCGGGGGCGTTCCCTTTCCTCACACAACCATCTGAGGAGCCTGGGAGTCATATGTGTTTCGTCCGATTAGAAAATAATGAGAGCCAATCATTAATCGCCGGGTGGGACTTTGGATGAATGGGCGGCGTTATGGCCATCCATTCATGCTCCAGAGGGCGGGAGTCAGGTAAGCTCTGAGCTACGTCACGGGTTGAGTCATTGGGAGTGGCTGAAGTGGCGTGTCAGTCAAGATGACGGACAGATTCTTCATCCAATCACATGCACGAGTTTTAGAAAAAATAGGTTGTACCACAGGAATAAATGCAACATTCAAACAGATGTTCACCAAGACGAAAGAAGTTATATCAGAGCAAGAAAACCTCCATCTCGGATCTGTTCGGTTACGCTCCAACACACAAAAAAAAAAAAAACAAACCCTCAGGACCGTCAGGGTGGAACGACTTCATTTGCCTAATTTCCCCTTCACGCTTACCTTTTTAACACGATGGGGACAGAAACTGCAGGGTTTTTCTTCAGGCCGTCGATGATGTCTGGGGCTTTGTCTCCGTATATCCTCTGGATGGCCTTGCGGTGTATTACCTCCGAGGAGCCACCCAGCGTGTTGTCCAAGCGAAACTTTGCCTGTTCCTCCGCCGACATGCGGGACAACTTCCGCTGTACCGCCTCCAGGACTCTGATGGTGGCCAGGTTGGTCTCCAGCACAACATCCAACTGAGAGGGGGAAACACAAACGCTTTATCGTCTTCTCGTTTGTTGTTTGCCACCATTTTCCCTTTATATTCATTTAACAAAAAACGCGGCCTCAATTACAGGAAAAAATAAATAATAATAATAATAATTAGCAATTCTTTTTTTAATAATAAGAAAGATGTGATGTTTGGAGCCAGGATGCAAATCACTGGCATATATTCTGGGATTGTCCAGTCATAAGACATTTCTGGTTAGAGATACACAAAACATTGGAAAGTACATTTAATGTGAAAATACCTTTCCAGTTTTGCATTTTTATTTTAGGAAAAGATGATTTTCACCCAGGGCACTTCAACAATTACTTATTTGGTGTTTGTAAAAAAAAAAAAAAAAACATCACCAGGCACTGGCTGCTTCCTGACTCCCCCACAATAGAGGAATGGAAGGATATAGTTAATGAAGTATACTTAATGGAAAAAATTACTTTTTCACTTCACCTACAAATGAACAGATTTGTTAAAGGATAAGACCGGTTTTTTGACATTGGGCCCTTTATTTCACATTATAACATGATGTTCTACTCACCCCTGCTTGTTGTTGAACATTTGGAGCTGTTCCGAAGATATTCGCGAGGCGTCTGGCTGCTCTCTTGAGATATTCGGCCATGAAACGGTTTCCTATGGGCAAGCTTATACAGGCACAAACTATGCTGTTTATAATTTATTAATTACTCTACACTAGCACTGATAACGTGGAGGTGCGTCGCTTACTTAAAAAAATCCGGGTTATTGTAATTTTGATTTTATTGTCGTAAAGTGGGTGTTACTGACGTCCTCGTCGTGCTACTGCCACAGACAGCCCACAGACCTGCTGCCTATTTATTCATTCGGCTAAAATTCAAAATTAGTAACCCGGATTTTTTTAAGTAAGCGACGCACCTCCACGTTATCAGTGCTAGTGTACAGTAATTAATAAATTATAAACAGCATAGTTTGTGCCTGTATGAGCTTGCCCATAGGAAACCGTTTCATGGCCGAATATCTCAAGAGAGCAGCCAGACGCCTCGCGAATATCTTCGGAACAGCTCCAAATGACCAACAACAAGCAGGGGTGAGTAGAACATCATGCTATAATGTGAAATCAAGGGCCCAATGTAAAAAAACCGGTCTTATCCTTTAAGTTGTGGTCAGAATGGGTCTCCTATGTACAACAGTCACAGCCAGATTTCGTGGAGTTAACAAATTGATAGATTTGGTTTTTGTGGTGGTGTTTTGTCTTTTTGTTTGTTTTCTTTCTTTCTTTCTTTCTTTCTTTCTTTCTTTCTTTAACTCTTGGGATTTATTTGTTTTGTTTCAGTTTTTCTCATAATCTGACACACAGCTCTACTGTCTAAGGAAAAGGTTGCTCGGTCTCCTGTTTATTTTATTTAATACTTTATTTAATTGTTTAAAGATGCCCAGATGTTGATGTCCCAACATACCATGTACATTTTGTTACATCCCTCTGTTCTTTTTATTTTAATAAAAAAAAAAAAAAAAAAAAAAAAAAAAAAGAAAGATGTGATGTTTATCATATCTACTCATGATGAGATGACACATGCTTTATGATCCTGCTCACCTCAAAGCGCTCATCCTCACACCTGTAGATGTGCTCCTCATACTGAGTCTTCTTGGAGCTGACAAACGTGGAGTCCTCGGACCACGAGGGAAAGGACACCCAGGTGTCATTCAAGACCTGGAATAAACAACGAGTCAGATTCCAGCGGTGGACAGTGATCAATATGGAGGTGGACGCACACAGTCTGCTCTCCTCTCACCTCTTTACAAAGAGGAGTTCTGCCAGTACACTTGGGCTGCTGGTAGCTTTTGGGCAGAGCTCTGTAACTGGAGCCTAGTCTCTTACAGGAAGCATAATCGATCTCCATGGCGATGCCCTCGGTGGCCCGCTCCTTAGGGTATGTTTCGATGTGGGACATTTCCCGATACCCCAGGAAGTTTTTGAACCAGTTGAACAGCTCTGGGAATTTTCTGTAAAGAAAAAAAAGAAAAGAAAGAAAAGAGGTTGAGGTACGCCGTTGGCTGCGGAAACAATCTGATGTCACCTGCTCAAGAGACGACGGGGTTACTCACCCCAAAAAGGGCAGGACCAGCTGCACCAGTTCAGCCCTGGAGATCACCTCCTGGTTGAAGATGACCAGGCAGCGCAAGAAGTTGTCGTAGGCCTCCGCACTTCGCAAGGCTTTGCGCACCTAAGACAGGTTCAACAAGTTGAAATACACTCCGCGTGCAGGTCTTTAACTCGGGCACATGCCTGTTGGGGTCCCCCTCGGCTAAAAATCAAGTTACTCCTTTTGTCAATATTATTGTAGGATGTTTTCTGTAACCGTTATGAGATTATATATCGTGGGCAAAATCAGACATCAATACTATGGCTGTGAATTTCTGATTTGAATCAACCAATGAAACGAGACGCTAGGAACAAGTTAGCCGGGGGCTAGCTGCCCTTAGGATCAGTCCCGGCTGAGCAGGCGGGCTAAAATATGGGCGGAGCCAGATCTGCACGTTGTTGCTGTTCTGAGAAAAAACAGGGTAAAAAACAAAAACAAAAACAAACAACTCACCTTCTCAAAGAACAGAGATTCTGTGCCGACTGCGTGCTTGCTGGGGTCTCCCGAGGAATCTTTCAAATTCAGTAACTTCGGCTTCTTCTGCAGCAAACCGCAACACAAAGAAAGGAAGATGAAAAAATACAAACCGCTGACCTGTGAGAGGTGGACACAAAAAGGAGGCAGGGGGCTGACTGCAGCTCCAGAGGTAGACGTGCACAAACCTTGATGGGGGGAGTGGACCCTGGAGTGGGATGGCGACGGATCTGGCAGCCGTTCTGATTGGGCCTCTGCTTGTTGTTGAGCTGCAGCTTTTTGGTGGTGACACCGTGGTCGTGGTCGGCCTTCTCAGCTGTGGTCTTACTCAACAGCTGGAGGGGATACAAAACAGTGATTAGAACAAGCCTACGTAGGTCTGTACACACAGATAAACAAGACCACGACCGCATTCAAACAAACCGACTGGTGCTAGGCCTTTCATGATAACAACATTTTGGACGATAAATTGTTGCGATAAGCGACAATATTGTCGTTCTGAGATCATTTTCATCTAATACAATGATAACGGTATAATAATACAGGTACACCTTTTCAAAGAGAAATAAACTTTTATTTTTAAAGAATATCTGTCAAATGCTTGCAGCATTTCGACGATGCTAAAGGGCAGCTTCTCTTTAGCAATGAAGCGAACCGCACTGTCTGTGATTGTAATCCATTTCGCACTGTCCTGACGCCTCCTCTCACCACTGAACTGTTGGCATCAGGGAGAAACTGCCCAAACTCCGAGAGCAGGTCCTCCTGGTTCTTGAAGAGCCTGGCCACCTGAGCGTACACTTCCTGTTCCGTCAGAGCCGGTGTGTAGTTCCCTCCGGCCTCCTTCGCGTTGCGCTGCTCCTTCTGTAGCAAGCAAATACAAGATGCAGAGAAATGAAGAACTCCCCTCACCCTAACGTTACTGCCAGACATTTTTTTCTGGCAGGAAGGAAGCTGCAAATATGCTTCAGAGGCATCACTTCAGAGTCAGAAAAGGACTTATTGCCAAGTAATTTTTACATCACGAGGAATTTGGCCTGGTCTGTTTGGTGCCATAAAAACAAAAAAATCTAATAATAATAATCAAATAAAGTTATAAAATGTAAAATAGTAAATATATAAGTACAAAGTACTTGAAGGTTTGTGAGGACCTGGTATGTGTGGAGAATCTCCAGGAAGGCTTTGTAGATGTCTGGCTGGCCCTGGAAACGGTTCTTGATCTTGTTGACATAGTTGATGGCGTGGTTGAACTCCACCGGCTGGTTGTTCTGCATGGGCGGGCCGGCGGGGGTCCCGCTGAGCGGCGGGTGGAGCTGCACGGGTGGCGACCGAGGAGAGGTGTACGCGGGGATGGACGGATTGCTCTGGCTGCTCGGTGTCAGCGCCTGGGGCTGAGGAGGCTGGAACATGAAACACGTACAGCACGATAAGTACATTACACTTGATTTTGTTGTTCCCCCAGCCAGGCTACGGAGATGAGAACAACAACATCGTGGCCCGTGCTCATCAGTCTGCCCCCCCCCCCTCACCTTGCTCATCTTAGCAGGGGTGGGCAGCGTGAGAAGGGGCGGAGCTGTGGTGGTTGCGGCAGACGGGAGCTGGGCCGGATGCTGGGGAGCTGCCCCCGTTATGGGGATGTTCTGGACTGAAATGCCGTGGGGGGTGATGTGGTGGATCTGACCGGGTGTCGTCACGTTGACTAAGTCGTTAGTCTGGACCTCGATCTTGTAGCCCGGAGGAAGGAAAGTGTTGAAGCCCATGATGAGGTCGGGGTGGCCTTTGAAGAGCTGCGACACTCTGCTGATGACACCGGGAGTGTCGATGCTGAAAACACCAAAAACAAGAGAGATGAATCTAAACCCTGCTACAACCTGCGCGGGTCAACTTGTTAGAGGTTTTCTCTATGAAAACAGCCGCCTCACCTCTGGGACTTGAACTCTTTCATTATATCTAAAAAGTCATTGTAGACCTGAGGCTGGTTGCCAAACTGCAGCTTCACTTGATCCAAGTAAGACAAAGCGTCCTCCACCTAATGAAGAGAGCAGAGGGAGTCGTTTAGCTATGATAACAGGGTGCAGGATAACTTTACGCCACTGGAAATCTCCCATCGTGTCCACTTATAAGGAGTGGATAGAGGTTCTAAGCTCAAAGGCAAGCTATGAGCGTGTCACCTATAGAGTGGCTGGGAGGGAAGATCTATTTAATGAAGTATGGGGCCCATTCCCAGCCCAACTGCTGGATATGTAAAGATGACTCTACCTACCTCTGCATATATATATATATATATATATATATATATTTCCAGGTACAGGATATGTATGCTATGTAGACTTCCTAGGGTGTTGTGTTTTTGTTTTTTTTGTTTTGTTGATCTAGGTTTTGTGTTGTAAGTCTGGCTTGATGTGTATGTTGTTGCTGGACGGTAGTTTTGTTTTTTTGTTTTATTTATCTTGTTTGTTTGTAAAGAAAAAAAAAAGACAGGGAAGATACTGAAAAAGAATACATTGTTTGGTATTCCTACCATGTAACTGTAATAATGTAACAGTTAGTTTTTTGCATCTGTCTGAAAAAACAAAAAACAAAACAAAAAAAACAAAAAAAAAGAGAGCAGAGGGTCGGGTCAACTTTATCTTCGGATTGGTTCAAATCCTCCCTCCGGCAGCAGAGCTCCGATTCAGATATTAAAAAATAAAAAAACGTTCTAAGCTGTTTCTCACTCGCGCCCTGCAGCCCCCGAAATATTACTGACAATGTTTCAGAGGGGCTGCACATGCAAACGCCCCAACAGTCCCGTCCTGACTTTTTTTTTTTTTTTTTAATCACTTTCTGGTTAGAACTCTCGAAAATCAGGGGCGGTCTGTGGCGTAGTGGGTACAGCAGCCGCCCCATGTACAGAGGCTATAGTCCTCGTGCAGCTGGCCCCGGTTCGAATCCCGCATCGGACGGCCCTTTGCTGCATGTTATTCCTCTCTCTCTGCCCCTTGCTTCCTGTCTCTCTTCACTGTCCTATAATAAAGGCATAAAAAGCCCCAAAAAATATATTAAAAAAAACAAACAAACAAACAAAAAAAACTCTCGAAAATCAGCGAGTGCGTCGATGTTTTAATATGGCAAGCAAGTGTGTGTGCCGACCGAAGCTGCTTCACGCAATCTATCTGCTGACCTGAAGGCTGCTTTCTATTCTCTCTCATCCACATAGTTTCTCGGATTTACGTGGATTAACGGGCATAAAGTATCAATTTTGAACCATTGAATTCAAGGGATTTTTCCTTCTTTCGTCGGGTCTGATTGGCACAGAAATGATCATTTCATGCCATGTCTGCGCTATCTTTGGAATTTTTTTTCGTGGATGAGACGAAGGAAAAGGGAACAAACGATGTGTGACAGGACGCCGGTGACAAAGTTCCCGAACTTAAAACTGGTTTGTTTGCTCAGTTTTGACACAACACCGGTTCATCCCATGAGTTCTGTGCCTTGTGGCTTCACAAAAAAAAAATCAAAACAGAAAACACTGCTCTGAAAAAAAGAGTGAAAAAGCAGTCGAACGACCCTACGAAAACCTAGAAAACTGTTAATTAAGACGAGCTGAAGAGGAAAATCTGGCTGATTGGAAGCAAAATATTAACTGGCTCAAGACTGTATGTGCTTAAAAAAAATATAACGATTTACCAAAAAGCTCTAATAACATATTTATATGAATTTCCCTGCTTTGGCACTAAATACCTGCGACATTTCTTAATAAAAATGTATATATTCGACACGTGGGCTAACAAACCTTAAGCCTCTGGAACTGCTGGTGGCCTTGTGCAGAGGCTTGTTGTGGAGCTGCTGTGTGGCTGTGCCCTGACATCACTGGGGGCCCGTGGGACTGAACTGCTGGGCTATGATGGTGGGACCCCGCATGGACGGCTGGGCCCGGAGTGTGTCCGTGCCCGCCACTGTTCTGGGCCACGGTGGGGACCTGGGAAAACAGTGATGTTTCATTCAATTTATCAGAGTTTTGGCACTGCAACAATGTTAAAAAAAATAAATAAATCACAACTTAGGGTGCGTCTCAAGTAGTTGAGAGATGTATTCTTAAAAATATAAGACACAAAGCTTCAGTCTCCATATCTGACAACCAGACCGACAGGGTGTACAGCAAAGACCGAGATGGGGGCGTCTAATGACGTAAACTGCGGTTTTACCTTGATTTAACACGAAAAAAGTGAGAAGCATAGAGACAAAAAGGGTGCATGTACCTGGTATCCCTGCGGGACGGTGTACTGAACGCCGGCTGTGGGCTGCATGTTGTCAGACACGGCTTCATACACAGCAGGAGCTGGAGCAGGGGCCAGGACACGATGCTGGAAAGCCTCGGCGTTGCCCGCAAGGCGCCGCTGCTGGGACGCAAAACCCGTTTCCTGATCCTCCAGACGCCGCTTCATTATGAACTCATACTCGGGAGAGCTGCGAGACCTGGGAATAAAGAGCGACATATGGACTCTGTTTGAGACTGACCGACAAATGGACGAGTTCCATCAGCCCCTTAATTTCATTTCGTCACTTTAAAAGGAACATACGGCAATGTCCTTTTACTTCTACTGTGAAGTTATGGACACGCACAGTCCCGGCTACCCAGTTTCGGAGTTCGGTTGAGACAGAAATTGACCACACGGTCTCTGACCTCCAAAGCTGACATCAGACTTAAATCTGCATGTACCACGGTGGTGTATCTTCAAGTGCCCGATTAAACCTTTGTTTGAACTTGCTGACGTTTGTGAGCCTCAAACCCACGACTCAACCCTGCTGCTTATGTATCAAGAGTGCATTATGGAGCAATCCTGAGAATCAGTATGAATGGTACTGGATGAGAAAAAAAAAAACATTCTGCAAAAACACTTATTTTAGGATATTCAATCTAATGTGTCTCGGCTTAATACGTCAAAGCCACAATTTCCCCCTAATTTCTGTCTCTTAAACTCGGAGATCACTCGTTGTTAAAGCGTTGGATGGGGTATGCATCTTCCATGGATTAAAATGGTAACATGTACTGAATGTGCAACATGCAGTCTCCGCAGCCAATGAAACACAGGCAGCCTACGTCACCGGTGCAACAAACAGGTGCTGCGGGAACGTGGAACTCCCGTCTGCCATTCACAACTTCTTCCAGACAGCAACAACTTACAGACATTTGAATGAACGGTGTTCTCATAAAACAAAGCTAGAAGCCCGAGCGCTGAGAATAAAAGAAAGAAAAAAAAAACGTTTCACAATCCCGAACGTGTCAAAGTGACAGACTGAAGCGGTCGTGTGCAGCTAACGATCTGGCGACGGTGGAGCTCCACGGAGCCGTTGACCAACAATGTGTCGCTCCGTACACCCCGCAGCCGCAGAAAGCCGGCCCGCTGCATTTAGATAAACCGACTTCACTCTCGGCGGTAACGGCATCGTCGCATACGGGTGAAACCGCCAACTTCTGCACGCTAACAGCCCGCAACACCAGTTCACCATTCCGTTTGTGGCCTAGCAACACAAGCATCGACCTCGAGTTACGGCGCGACGCTTTCCATACGCCCGCCATTTAGAGCGTGGCGCAGGAGTTCAGCAAATTCCACTCAGTTTCTTTCAGGTAAGAAAGAAAATGATCTGACTTTCTGATCGTCTCCCTGTACACCGTGCATTAAGCATATTACACTGTTTATTTTCATAACTTCACCAAAAAGTAGTTTCGTCGCCGGGGTCCCGAGCTGCCAGTTAGCTGCTAGCTAATGTAAACAACATGGGTAGACCGACGCGGAGCACCATCCAGGGCTAAGAGGGAAGCACATGCAGGTGACCATTAGCGATCTGGTTCGCTGATGTTAAAACAGTTCATAACTACCACGAATCAACTCTCTGTTTGTTAGACTACTCGTACTCGGTCTGTCTATGAGTGAATGACATGTACGAAGACGCCGATCCCCTGTGTGTTGTACTTAAAAACGTCTGCTAACGTTAGGTAGCTAACTAGCTAGTTGCATTAGCTTACTGAATGAACTCACCCCTCTCCCAAACAGCAAGCCGAAGTTCGCAGATGATAATTTGATAATCCGTTATATGTAGTTTAACCGCCACGCCTCTGACCAGAAAATACGCGAATGCAACGTATATGTGAAAAGCAACTTGTCAGTGGCGTGTGACTTAAAATAAACAATTCAAGCAGTGGCTGCAAAGTGAAAATCTCCCCCAGAGAGGAAAACAATCTCCGTCGGTTAGCTGTAGAGGTAGGCGGGGCTCTCTCAAATATGCCCGCCCCATGACGCACGCTATTGGTCAGTTCATTCAGAGGGTCCGTACGGAGGCGGGGCGATCATTTCTGTTGTGAATTTGAGCTGTCAATCACGGATTTCTGCACAGTTGCCGAGCACACCCCTCTGTACTTAACTTGAAGCGCGACAATGCCTCGACTGAATGGAGTCTCGGATGCATTACAAGTGGGGGGAATTGAGTCGTTTCTCCGTCATTGTTGCTTTTCTAGCCTTAAACATGGTGAATAATGTTTTTATGTGGATTAAACAAAAACATCTCTTCGTTTTTATGCGGAAAAGTTTTAACAGAAACCTCGTGGATGCTATAAAACGGAACGTTTCCAAATGGCAACTTTTATTTTAGTGTTTTGTATTTTTTGTTGCTTGAAAGTCTATCAGGTGAAGCTCAAGATGCTTCTGCTGCCTTTAAAATGGACTAAAACACAACGTACATTCATCATAATGTTCACTGGACAGTTATTCCATGGATGAACACTGAATAATGTTTTTTAAAAAAAAGGCTTTCCCGGGATTAAGGTCGTGCCTGGTTATTGACCGTAGTATAATAATAATACCAGTCAAATGTTGTGTGTGCGTGTATACGGCATATTTGTGATCCATTGCTCTATTTACAGGTGGTGAGCCAGTCACAGGTTGACAGCTCTCAGACCACAACTGCATCTTGGCTCAGACCAGACCAGACCGCAAAGCCTAATTCTTTTAGCAATCTATACACAACTGTGTCCACAGCCGCATTGAGGTGCGTATCATTATGAGCTGTTTTGTTTTGCAGAAGGCCGTTTGTCAGTTTCTAATAGTTACAACTGAGTGACTGGGGTCTGATTTTGCTCAGAGGTTGAGGCGGTCCGGATTATGATTCTCTCTCTCTCTGTTTAAATAAGACAACTTTATGGTTAATTAACACAAAATGTAAACTTCTCTCTTGAGCGTCTCGAGTAAGAATGCACGAAGGACACACAAGTTAGACGAGTCATAAAATCTGCTTAAATGAGTTAAAAGAGATATATAAGATTAAATATATTATTTGAAGCCCTCTTTATATATGCTACAACTTGATTTTAAGTTTTACTTTGTAATTTTTATCATTTTTTTTTTAAAGATTTTCCTCGGGACTGACAGCAGACCCCCACCGCCGCTGTCACAACCCTGCAATTTCCCACTGAATCTCACAAAGTGATCCATCCATCCATCCATCCATCCATCCTGCACTGAAACCAATCCATATAATTGGTTACTTCCTGGAGTCTGTTGACACGTGACTTTGTGAGGAGGGAGTCTGCCTTTGCCCTCTCAGGCCCCTCCCACGAATCTATTAGGGAGACGCCGCAGCCAATCGGAGCGCAGAGTCGTCATTACAAATCCCCAAAAAGGTGGAACTTCCAAAATAAACCATCGCCCACGACAGGCGGAGCTGCAACACTCAGCCCGGGATTCCTCCTTCTAACCCAGGCAGAGGAATCAGCAGCGACCGTAGGCTGCAGCGCACACATACACTCCTCTGTCCCGGGTGGCTTCTCCCCACATTATGCGTGTCCGTTGTGAGAAGAAACCAGAACTAAACCGAACACTCTGAATTCTCTAAACGTACAATAAACGAGTATTAACTGTCTGGTTTCTATGTCGTTTCCCAAGTTTCGTGTAAACGCGTGAAACAAAACGCACTGCGGGCTGTGGAAACACCCCCCCGCCACCGCTGCCACCCATCGACACGGAGCAACTAGCCCTCGCGCTGCACGTCGCTCGACTCTCGTCTGTACACTTGAAACAAAAGGCTCCGCGGCACCAAACCGCCTCCACTGGCGGCTGAAGCTTTACACGAGCTCCGGTGGACGCAGAGGAGCGGGGCCTCGGCGGCGAGCTCGGCGTCTTTTTAATGGGCGGCAAGAGCCGAGCCAGTTGCCCTTATTAAACAATGCCAAAGTCAAACGAAACGGGAACTACGGCGCCGCTGCACGCGAACATCTGCACGGCTGAGCCGCGCCATTCTCCGCTTTCCAGTGAAGAACGCAGCCCCATTTCCCACCTCCACCGGAGAGCACAGCCGCGCTTTTAACGGGTGATATTCTTTGTTTACTTGAGTAGTCGGGGGGTGGCAAAATGTCTAACCTGTCTCACCACAACAACCCCTCCTCCCACCACCGCCAGCCCCACCGATCCATTCGCAAACAAGCGTTGCATTCTCCCACTACACTGCAGGCAGCGGGGCTCCTCGGATGGTCCCCCTACAACCCCGGGAGATTGTTTACGAGCCGACATAATGACGTGCTGCGGATCTGGCCGTCTACCACGTTATGTTTTTACCTATTCAACTGCCGTTTACGAGCATTAAAAAGCCCCCCCTTTTTCAAATATTCTACGACCACAAGCTGCGTGACTGACCACGAACCCCCCCAAAATCAGCGCACAGCAGTTTTAGCCACAATAGTCTTGGTATTATTTAGTTTAAGCAGCTGTTACATACCCAGAAAAAGAGTCCTTACTCCGGATTCGTGTTTGTAACAAAATAGTTGGAGACGCCCCCCTCCGCTGGCATTGGCGCATACCACAGCCGACGTCACTTTATTTTGAATATGACCCGCTAAAACCGAGGCAGCACCACCACCATCACCACCCACTGCAGGCCGAGCTGCTCCACCAGCTCGGTCTGCAACGGGCACAACATGCCGCACAAACCTCCATCTTACTGGTTGTTAGTTTTTTTTTTTTTTGGAAAGTTATTGGTGCATGGGTGAAAAGCAAAGAGGCACAAGTATTTATTTTTTTCCCCCTCAAGTTTACTAGTTGACATATTTGAGAGTATTCAAGCACTCCCAAAGCCAAGCTGGGTAAAGATAAAGCACCAGCAACGGTAATACGGGGATATATTCATTAGATTCAGACTGCTGGAAGGAGCCATTTTAGTACCTTTTCCCCCCGTAATGTTGCACATCATGCCGCACCTGATGATTTTATCATCAAAACTCGGTTCGAGTCCCGCATCGGACGGCCCTTTGCTACATGTTGTCCCCCCTCTCTCTGCCCCCTGCTTCCTGTCTCTCTGCACTGTCCTATTTAATAAAGGCATAAAGCCCCCCCCCCAAAAAAAAAATATATATCTGGCGAAAGACACGCACAATTTATAATCCATCAAGAAAAGCGAGCATTAACGGATTAAAACCAAAGAATAGGTGGAACATCAACTAGATGTTCTACTAGTTAAACTGGGAACAGGTCAGTAAACTGAGTCATTCCCATGAACCGGTAAACATCAGATATGCAAATATATGAACATTGATAAACCTGGATCGAAATTTCTTTTTCAGTGTAGTCCATTTCTTTAGTTGAATCTGTGATAAATACCACTGACAACACAGTTTAACATACACGAATGTGTATTTCTGCACCAACCAGGCGGTTCGCAAGGAGCTGAATTAGCTGAAAACTTGGCCATCTCAGTGTTGTGTGTCATCAGAAACGGTCTCCATGGAAGGGTGGCTGTCAAGAAGAGATTCTCAAGGAAGGGAAACGGGGAGAAAAGGCCGTCAGAAAATCAGTGGCAACGGGTCGTATGGAGGGATGAATCCTCCCCAGAGCCCGGAGCTCAACATTACCGAAGCAGTGTGGGATCATGTTGGCAGAGAACAGAGCTAGTATAGTTGCCGACGCATAGCAAAACATTCTTTGTAGTTCAAAATATTTGTTTTCTTTTTTCTTTTTTTTTTTGGGAATATTTAGGGTTCAAATGGTTTGAAGATCATTCATTTCAGTTTCTTTTCAATGTTCCAATTTTCTCAAAAATTCTCATTGCATGCTCACAGACTTTAGGGAGACCTGCACATTTTTTAAATTAAAAAAAACAAAACATCACCAGAATGGATCAAACATCTGACCGTGTTCGTGTCGACTCACTTTGTTGTAAGTCGTAACTGAGTACTTAAATGGCAAGGCAAGGCATCTTTATTTATACAGCGCATTTCATACCACAGGCAACTCAATGTGCTTTACATAAAGACAAGGCATTTAAAAGATAAAAAATAAAACACAGTTAAAAGCAATCAAAGAAGAGGGGGAAAAATAAAAATATAAAAATTAATCATTAATTAATTAATTTAAAAGTGGAGAGTGCAGATAAAATACTTTCAGGTGTCATATGCACAGCTAAATAGAACTGTTTTCAGCCTGGATTTAAACATTGTCAGAGTTGAGGCCTGTCTCACATCTTCTGGAAGACTGTTCCAGATTTTAGGAGCATCAAACTGAAACGCAGCCTCACCTTGTTTAGTCCTGACTCTGGGCACCAGCAGGAGACCCCTCCCTGAGGTTCTCAGAGCCCGAGTTGGTTCATATGGCTCTAACATGTCAGAGATGTACTTTGGCGCTTCACCATGAAGAGACTTGTACACAAGCAGAGCTGTTTTAAAATCTATTCTCTGAGCGACAGGAAGCCAGTGCAGAGACCTGAGCACTGGACTAATATGGTCGTATTTCCTGGTTCTAGTCAGGACTCGAGCAGCAGCGTTCTGGATGTACTGCAGCTGTCTTACAGCCCGCTTAGAGAGCCCAGTGAGCAGGCCGTTACAGTAGTCTAACCTGCTGGAGACAAACGCATGGATCAGTCTTTCTAAATCACGTCTCTCTCGTCGTGTCCTTTTGATTGCATGTTTTCCTGCCTGCAGGAGAGGCTGATTAGAGGCTTCCTTGATATCATTGTTATTCGGAAACTTTTCACGGACCGAATCGGCCTTGGCGAGTTTTTCAGCTGCAGAAAAAGCAGAGAAAAGCAACCATTCGCCCCAAGGCCATCAGACTACACCCGAAAAACTGAGAAAAGCATTGTTAAGAAATAAATAAAGGAGACAAAAAATGTCCACGAGCTGCCGAATTCAGCTCCCAGCACGCATTACAGCGCTCATCACTTTGTTGATTACAAAGCTGGCAAACCCCACCGCCTTTCTAAAGTCAGTGTACGCAGCAGTTCAGAAGTAGTGCAACCACTAGGTTCTATTTTAGGAGCCAAGTAGTTCTTTTAGACGTTGAGCTGTCAGCTCAAGTGACAGGTAATCATTACCTAGACTTGTATTCAGACAGGAGCAGTGTTTAGGCTGGATTCACTGCAGTGGGATTGGATGGTTTAAAAACTGGTTTCATGTCACATGCAGAGTTTTTTTTTTTTGGAATAAGTAACTCAAAAATACAATGTAGTGACCAATGAAGCGCCGCCCCCTTCCTTCCAATAAGTGCCATGAGCCTTTTGTCTGTTTATGATCAACTTTAGTTAAAGCAGCAGCCACCAAAATAGAGAGCCCAGGCGTGTGCCATCGTTTTTCTTCAATGTAAAATCTCACCTTTTAGGAGGATCCACAAGGTTCTTGTTGGATCTTAATAAGGTAAGGAAGGAAGCCGCTATCGGCCATCTTTAAAGCCGACGTGTTTTCCTGCATGAACGTCATGAACTTGCACAGCCGCTGGTGGAGAGCATCTTTTTTACGAAGCTGGTTGCAGGTTTTTGGGTCTTCGGGCCATCTTCAACCGAAAAAGGTTCAGACTAGGGCTGGGCAACGATTCAAATTTTTAATCTAATTAATCACATGATTTCCCTGATTGATCACGATTAATCACATTTTTACGCAAAATCCATAAATGAATTCAAAAGTAGTGTATAGCTTTTAGCATTTGGTTTTATTTGAAATGTGCTGCCATATGAATGAAAGTGCCATAACATTTGTTGTGCAAACACACTTTTAACATCAGCATCTTTCTGTAGTTTTTATGTAGAAGCCTCGCTCCACTGTCCGTTTCCTTGAATGACTTGCTGCTATCAGTTGTGTGTTTTGCCTTTAAGTGATATTTTAGACTGGAACTACTACGCTGAGAAGACAATTCAACTTGGCAGTGTTTACAGATGACTTTGGTTCTGTCGACTCGGCCGTCTGGAAGAACTTTAAAATGAATATGGCCGAGTAATAGTTCCGTACCCTTCTCCATGTTTGGTGGATCCGCCAATTACTTTCTTTTCCGGTTCCACAAAATAACAGACTTTTTATTTTGTAAAAGTCCGTTATTTTTGTAACAGACTTTCTGTCTCTCTGAACTTTCCTATCCATTAAAGGCACAAAAGCCCCCAAAAATAATATAACAAAAAAAAAAAAAAAACTGCGTTAATGTGCGATAAAATATTTATTGGTGTTAAATAACTAATGAGTTAATGCAATAATAACGAGTTAACTCGCCCAGCCCTAGTTCAGACGTGTCGTCCGTTATCATGGCGGCCCGTACCTGCACCCGTCCAGCAGTACGCTCCATGAAGATTCATCCATCTTTGAGTGTTTCCGGGCCAAACTGTGACACTTCGACTTGTGGATCTTCTTCGGTGATCCCTTCTTAAAACGCACCTGTGAGATGTTGACTTTTATTTGATTAAGTTGCAATTTCGTGTTAATTTTTTATTTATTATGGCTTTATTTATCCTGTACAGCACTTTGGTCCACTGTGGTTCTTTTAAAGTGCTTAACAAGTAAAGTTGGATTGGATTGGTGTTGGTTGTGTTTTAGCCTTCTTTAACTGGATCAGTCCCTGAAACCTTGTACTTTCTTCCACTACAAATAAGTAACAGTTCTGGAATACAGGGTCACGGGAGGTCAACACTTATTACGTCCTTTGAAGTCCAAAAGAGGGCCACGCTCTGCCTCGTTCCACAAATTATCATCCGAAAACGATTCAATCCAGAAGGCAAATTGTTCGGAGAGAAAATGTGCACTCCCACTTGGCCCATTTATGTACGCGGCGTATTAAGAGCCGTGAAATATTGAGTTTCAGACTGGAATAAAACCTGATCAGAACATCAGGCTTCATTTCTTTGTTTAGAATGGAAATATTCAAGCATCCCTGGAATGTTGCCGTTAACTGAACGGTGACCATAACAAAATGTGTGGCTACTGCCCCCACTTTAGAGTGCATTGGTGACTGCTTCCTTAATTTGGAGGCATTTCAGAGCTGTGGTTGTGCATTTAATAATTTAATGAAAACTACCAAAATTCAAACAAACTATGAAACTCTTTGCTAAACGTCTCTTTTAGAGTCACATTTGTTACCGCTAAATGAAGAAAAAAAAAAAAGCCTTCTGTTGTGAGAGGCCATAACTCAGCTGTTTGATCCCGGGCAGGTAATGTGCTGTGGATCTACTGGAGCTTTCCTGCTCAAAAACATCTGCGGGTGTGAGCCAGAACAGTAAAGCCGCAGAACATAAAACCAAAAAGAAAAAACGACCAAGTGAGAGATTCCATATTAGGCTGAGGGGAGAGGGTTCGCCTCACCAGCAAAATGCTCGACAGCTGACCTGCCGCCAACGTTAAAATGTTGATAAGGCAGCTCTGAAGTCATTTAATAAGACAAGGAAGCAGATTCCTGCGTCTTAGTGACATTGAAGTGAACCCCAAGTGCACAGTTTTCTAAACTCTGAGCAGCTGCCTGCAAAATGAGGCAGGGCAGCTCAAATCAGTTCAGTTCAGCAAGCCAAGAAACACAAGCTTCACAAGCGTATGTGCTGACGTAGTTTGCATTTAATACGGTATAGCTTGAATCAATGGGTATAGGAATGATAACGTAATGGGCTATAACAGAACAAGTATAAAATTAATACAGGCAACTGCAATTGTATGAAAACATTTGCTGAATACAATAGAAAAATAAAATGGGGCACATTTTGCGTCTATCGCTGAAAGGAAAACTAATTCTAAAATCAGAGTACATGAGGATGGCAGACTCGACACAAACGCTTCACTACCAGCAAATTCAATATGAATTCTGTAGTAAAGAACGCAACACATGGCACACAGACACCGCTTTTGTACAAGTTACATAATAATGGCAGGATACTGGGGCCAGATGAAAGCACTGCCTCCGACCACAGCCTGAAAAGTAGCGATACTGAAAATATATTTCTGACAGGTGCCCAACAGGGACCCAGCTGGGGGGGTGTGGCGGGTACACGTTTGTGCTTATTTACTCCAGGACTCATTTAGTCGTCCGTTTCTGGTTTACCTGTAAAAAATAAAAATAAAATAAAAAATAAAAAATCCTCTTGATTTGTCCCGACAAAGCCAACGCAAGACGTTTACGTCGAATACCGTCACGGGTTTTTAGTAACGCAGCAGACTGTGACGTTTCATGCGTCCTCTTATTCCAAAGCCGTAACGACTCATCTCAGAACACACTGGGTAGAAGTTTTTTCAAAGTGCTAAGATGTGATTTATGTATTTAAAAACAAACAAACAAACAAACAAAAAACATATTGCACTTCTCGTGAGGTTTTAACTGCAGACTGAAACAGGTGTACGCTTCAGTGGGAAAGTCAGTGCAGCGTGGTCTGCCTTAAACAAGAGTGTGTGGGGATGTGTGACACCTCACTGCGGCAGACTGTTGCAGCTCGACACGTGTTTGGCTCTTTTCTATTTACTTCTTAAAATTTTGTTTAAAAAAAAAAAAACAAAAAACAAATCCCAGACTTCTTTCTGGATCTAAACAGTCAATTGCACAACAGCTCTTCACCATTTCAGGCGTGTTTTTCTAGGTTTTCCCGCCGGTCAAACATTCCACGGCTGCAGAGTCGGTCTCAGTGGGCGTAACCCAAGTACAGTCACGTGTCTGTTGATGTCACATGCACTCCCTACTAAAGGCTTTTATATGTTTAGGCAACATGGAAGGTCTTTTAATGGACTCTTATGGGAAAAAAAAAAAAAAAAAATCTTAAAAAAAAAAAACAAACAACTCAAATGGGCAACAGTCAAAGGAGTTTAAAAAAAAAAAAAAAAGAAGAAGAAAAGTTGCACCAGCCATTTCTGAGTTGTCGGACTGATTTACTTTAACCTTAACGGTTGTTCACTGTCATCACAAACATCAACTCCTTTGCTCGACACCTTTAGACAAAGACGTCGTTGGGCAGCAAACCGGTACGACTGAGACGATGCAAAACTAGCATCCGTCTGACATTTACCAGGAGCTCAAAACGCACTGTGATGAATACGCGTATTAAGTGGACAAAGAAAGGCAAAAAAACCCCCCAAAAACCTATTATTGTTGCCTGAGGGTGGAAATTAAGAACTGTATGTTTTTAAAGCACTAATTCGCTCCAATAACTCCATTAAACATTTACATAATATTTGTCTAAGGAAACACGAAGCAAGTTAGCCACCACAGTTCCAGCTCAGCTTTCATACGCAAGATGATTAAGACCGGGTGGTATTTATTTGGCCATGAAATACTTGATTAAGCTACAGCAGCAGTTAAAGGAAACGGGAAAGCTTCTTTTTTTTTTTTGGACTGTGATGGCTACGTTCATGTTAGCTGTTAAGATATTTTGGAGTGAAATGCCCCTTTAAAAAGGTCCAATCATTGACACATGAATAAATTAAGGACTCAGCTGACCCAGCTGACCCAGTGTGCCTGACCACGCATTACTTGAGCAGCTTGGTCACTCTACTGCACGTCTTCGGAGATAAGTTCAGCAAAAATAAAACGTCACATTGTTGGCAGCCACAATATTATCACATTAAAACACCACGTCAACAATCAAGCGTTTTTATCGTCGCTGCGTCTCAAAAACTCCTCTCCGGGGAGGAGGCCGCTTTCTGGAACGAACTGGTCACGCGACGTGGCTCCGGAGTTAACAGACTGACTGCAGAGATGTCGGGGCTCGCGGATCGGCGCAGGACGTTGGGGCTGAAGCTCACTGATTGGATGGGAGCAGGCCCTGTCTTTGGGCGTGCTCCAAAATGGCATTGTAGCAGAAGTAGTACTGGTCCGGGGTTTGAATGCTGAAGGCCCTCTGCGTCCTCATGCGCCTCACCGTCTGACACACGTTAAGCGAGCCGACGTCCTGCAGCTGGGACAGAGAGATGTCCAGGGCACAGAAGGTACCTGCCAACAACAGGCCTGAGTTAGAGTTAGCAGCAACACGGAGCGGGGTGGGAGGGCTAACAGGAGGCGGACTAATGTAGTTTGGAAAAAAAAAAAATCAAACTTAAAATCAGACAATCTGATAATCTCACCCGTTCTCCCGATCCCTGCACTGCAGTGGACCACCATTGGAGGTCCCAGTGGGTGGCCTGTCCACTGAAGGCCCAAAGCCTTCACCATCTTTCTCTGCTGTCTCTTCACAGCTCCCAGGAAGTCGATGAGAGTCACGGCTGAGGTGGGGACCCCGTAGTCAGGCCAACTGAGGTACTGGAAATGACTCACGTGTCTCTGTTCACACGTCTGAGCACATAAAGAAAACAAATATTCACATGCTTGTAGTAGACTTCACTTTGTAAATGGCACCACTGAAGGCATTCGTGTTTTTTGTTACTCAAATTTGGATCACACGGATATCATACAGAGATGTATACAGATATTGCCACATGATGAGGATTTATGTGCTACACTGACTTCCAAGATTCCCAATAATTTTATACACTTGTATATTATTACAGTGATTATTTTATTACCTACTTGGTGTTCATTTGGAGGATTGCTTTATGCACAGTCAATGGGACTGGATGTAGTGGCATTTGTTTAAATATGAGGGCTGGTTGAGCTGTGACTCATTTGTAAGTTGATGCACAATAATCACCTGGTATCGACTTCATTGACCTGATTCTATAAAAAGTTCAGTTTATTTCTGAGAAGAACGGGTATAACGGGCCACATCATAAAAAAAAAAGCTCATTTTTCACCAGCTAAGACTTTTGTTGTGGTTCAAGCAAACACTATCCCTCCCTCTCTCCCTCTCTCCCTCCCTCCCCCCCTTCTGCCTTCACAGTTGCATGGACTGGCTCCGCATAACTCAGTCCATATTGTCACATGTTGTTGCAACCTGGGTTGTTTTGGAACACGTCACGGATTGTGTTGCTACACTGACTTAGTTATGAAATTATTACCAGAGTACGGGGGGGGGGGGGGGGGGGGGGGGGGGGGGGGGGTAATTAAATACAGCCTTAGGGCAAGATCATGTAGCCAAGTACACTTCTCTCGGAATTTATTGAACTGCGTGAGTCTTTGAGATGAAAATACACATAATGTCACTTCAGCCAACCAAGTATAAAACAGAGGAAAAAGCAGTCTGCCGAGCATCCGGTAAAGAGGACGGCTGTACCTCAGTGTTGTGGAGCTCGAGGGTGGTGTGGTTGTAGTGGGTGAGATGGTCCACCCTTTGGTTCACCACTGCTATATGACCATAGACCTCCTGTCCACCTTCCTCCAGGGGCCAGTACTGCCCACACTTCCTCCGACTGCCCTCATCTGTCCTGCAGCACAGGGACAGAAAGCACTTGGTGAAATTCATTCTGACCAAGCTTGAAAGGAGAAACTGGAGCCATTTTTTGTTCCCCCCCCCCCCTCTCGTCTGCTCAAATTACCTGGTCGTCATGACGATGACGAGGACGTTTTGCTCCCAGGCCATTCTCCAGAAATCCCCGTAGGTCCTCTCCAGTGGACCTACACATTCACCCGGAAATTTGGTGTCAAATGAATGAGCAAATCAACTTGCCTGCATGAAGCAGTGGCCTTGGAAGCAACACCGGCCACTAACAACACATTCATCATTATCAGACCCCGCTCACCGGCCTATTCTGTCTGTTTGAGACGGTTTCCCCAGCCACCTTCAACAAATTAATTCTCGCACTAAAACTAACATCCTGTCAGTTTGACTTGCACATTAAACCTCAGTCAGAGGCAGTGGGCGGCCAGATCGATCACGCCCCTTAAAAAAAAAAGGCTCGACAGTTTAACTGCTGTCGAACTGAGATGACTGACCCCCGAATCACCAATAGTGTCTTTTTGTTGAAAATATTTAGAGCTTTAATAAGAATCTAAAGACAAAGAAAATGCAATAATTTGTAATAATGTGCAGCACTTGAAAATATTTGACAGTTGTCGTACCTTGAGTACCAACGTATGCATTCTTCTGTTTGTAGCCATCCATGAAGCTTGCATTGATGTAATCTGATCTCTGTTGGAACAATAAAACGCCGTCACGAGTGTGACCGTGGATTTTTCTTATGATGTGAAGATTTCTGGGCGACACAATTTACCTCGTTCCTCCTGGGTTTCAAACGAACTCTTGTTTGATCGAGGCACAACACATCTCCATAGCGATTCTTCTCCTGGTTGTAGCCGGCTCTGCGGGCAGATTAATAACAAAGCTTACTTCTGATGCCTACTGCTACTCACTCATAACAAAGAAACATTGCCAGACGTTTAATCATGTGCGTTTTTTTTTAGATGGTGAAGGGCAAAACTCATCCCACCCAGATGATACCCAGAGAATGAGAGGAAGTCAGTCCTACCTGCAGCCCTCTAACCTCCTTCTCAGTTTCACACGCCTAATTAATGTTCTATTCCACTCAACTTATCTCGGTCCCGCTGTAATTTGACAACTTTGTGTTCATGATTTATACTGAAATGAACCAAATTTATCTTCGTAAGTGAATTCTAACATGATCCAATAGCAACTTGGAGATCAGTGAAGTTTTGCTGATATAGCGAGCTGTGCGCCGGATTACATTACTCAATTTTGTCCTTCATGCTCTCGTAGACGAGGGGAGGCGAATGCTAATGCACAGACTACTTCATGGCAGAACAGCTCTGTGGGACGGCGGCAGATTGTAAACGTCAGCACTGAGTGTGCGTGTGTGTCCAGTGCTGTAGGCTCACTGTGCACAGTGGAAGGTTCCAGGCGGCGTTTCATTGCGCAGCTCCTCGTACTCCTGATGGATGCCTGTGCGCTGCAGCCTGCCGAGGTGCACCAGTAGCTCCTGGGGACGCATGGACTCGGGCCCGGGGACGTGGATGGAAGACTCTTCCAGGGGGATTCCCACCAGCTCATCCACGGGGTCTACTCTGCCGTTCTGGCCGGCCAGTAGCTGCTGGTTCCAGCTGTAGGCGTCCAGGGGCAGCAGGCCACCGAGGTGCTGGGGGAGACAGTCTCGGGGGAGGTGGTGACGCAGTTCGGCCATTTTTACCATCTGAACCTGCAATTAGAAGATAGAGCAAAGCTGGTGTCCAGTGACATCTTCCACTTCACTTGAAACTGTTTGATATCGTTTCAGGGGAGGGTCAAGAAGCTTTACAGGGATTTATGCGAGGCATGATCAAGGTGGAAGGATGGATAGGTGGGAACAGAGAATGTGACACCCCCCCACTATGTTTGCATTTCCAGAAAACTTCAGTAGTTTTACTGAAGGACACATCAAGAACATGAAGCTGCAGGGCAGCTGTGGGAGGGATCAGAAAATGAGCGTTTACCCTCTCCCTGAGTTTCTCCTTGAGAAGCAGGCTGAGCAGATTGTAGGGCACTCGGAACCAAACGGGGGCCCCAACAATCAGCACCTTCTTCAGCCTGGCAGGGAACGCCCCCTGGTGGACACAGACAGCACACCTGGTCATAAACCACTTTGTTTCATGTACAAGTTACAACAAATTCTTCATACTGAAATCCAGGAATTGAATGTGTTTTGTTTTTTTTGTCTATAAAAGTTTGTCTCTGGGCTTACTTCTCCTCAGCTGATATCACCTGACGGTCCAATTCTATCCGACTAGGCTTTTCCTCATTTTACATAGCGCTACTTCTACATTTAAAGTATCAATCGGATGTGATTGAGGACACTTCAGCTGCTCAAATCACTGTTCAGATCAGTATGTGGCCTGTCACTACGTGTCTAACACATGTGGCTCCATGGAGATATGCCTTAGAGAACACAGCTGGCACACGAGAACATTCTCAGAACGTAAGTCACTTAAATGCAGCAGAACGGGCTGCTAACACAAGCACCACCCACCGCTTGTCAAACCATTCCATTTTGCCCTTTAGACGGGCACTTTCCAGGAAGACGCCACTAATTAGATTTTTTATCTGGGAGAGAGTGAGACACTTTCAACAAAAAAAAAAAAAAAAAAAGCAGGTTTCCAATTAGTCCTGTGACTGATTCTCAGTGTCACCATTTACCACGATTACCCGCCTTAATGGGACATTTCCTGTCTATGGACATTAATATTCACTGTGCTCATGTCTCCAGCACTGTGATGCAAACCTTGAGCAAGTTGAGGATCTTTTTGCTCAGGTCCAGCTCAAAGTTTGTGTAGTTGGAGCCTGCCATGTCATAAATGAACACCAAGCCATTCCTCTGGGTCTCGAAGCTGTGGGGGAAAACAAAACAGAAAGCTGTATTTACATTTATGTGGTATATCAAAAGGGTTGCGCAACTACCAAGTCACGCAAGAGAGTGAAAGTGCGTTTTCCAACATAGCTGAAAGAAAGAGCTGCTGACCCCCCCCCCCCAAAAAAGAAAAGCCTGCCGCTTTCTAGATGCCCAATATCCCTAATTTCCCCGACAAAACAAATCTAGCTTTTGGCCCCGGGGTCACCTTTCAACTGCTCGATCAAGGAGGTAGAAGAGGGCCTGAAGCACCACGTGGTTGCCCGTCTTGTTGGGGTGGTGCAGTTTGGCTGTGTACAAGGCAATGGAGGCTCCGGAAGGATCCCGTACACTCTGAAAAACACACACGATCGACAAGTTAGACCAGCGTTCCATCTGAGGGGAGCATTTCATCGCCGTTTCACAGCCACAACTGAACGGAGGAGCGTACACGAGCACAGAGTTATTTCATTCCTGCTTTCGACACGGTACAAACTGAGCTCTCGCCTTCACAGTGAGCCGCATGGAGCAGGACATTTTACACATCTCATTCACATAGAATGTCTAAACTGCATCAATTGTGTCTAAAGATAATGTCTTTATGCCTTGAAACCAAGAGGCACTTAAGAGATGGTTTTAAATGTGAAAGCAGTGAAGGCACTGAACAACTGAAGCGTCGACAATGACCACAGGGGGGCAGCTGAGTTCAAATACTGATTGCTGGCAGGTTGCCAGCACCAAAAGGGCGGTCAACAGTTCAGCAGGAGGAAATATTATTGTCAATAAAGATGCTGCAGGTACTAGAGCCTTTTTTTAAAATTCTTTTTATCCTTCTTTGGTCTTTGGAGAGTGAGACGGAATACATTTTCAACAGAAATACAGTGTAAAGACTGCCGACGTCTCTGCATGAATGAGGCCGCTGACCACAGATACGCCGGAACCTTCCTTTGTAAATAAATAAGCCTGAACGTATTCTCCGGCAGGAGGGCTAAAAATACATCAGACAGGATATGAAGTGCGCTGTTGAAGGATGGAGACCTCCGACGTCAGACAAGAGGATGTGCAGCATCAATGCCACTGTGGCACGTCAGTGGGAAGGAAGAGGGGGAGCGCAGGAAAGTGGGTGCGCGTGTGCAGCACGGGGGGGCATTTTTAGGGTCGGAATTTAGCTGACAAAAGCCTAATTTCACAGAAAAACGCACTGGCAACATCAGTCAATAACATGCACCTTATTTAATGCGTCACTGACAGCTTACTTTAGAAATTTGTGCTTAAAAACCTCTTTTTAAAATGAAAAAGTTTTGCTATCAGACAAGTAGCTGCAGTTCATGTGATTAAATGATCCAACAGTGGAGAAAATAGAACAAGATCGTCCCAAGATGGCCCATGAAGACCATTTTGTAATAAGGAAGGTGTGAGTCTAGAAAGATCTTGTTTACAGATCCTGTCAAAAAAAATAATTCCTTGTCCGCCTTCCACCGTGGGTTATAAATCCTTCTTTTTTTAAACTTAAACTGGACGTGGAGCAATAATACACTGCCAAAAATAATGAAGGAAATGTATTATATCCACAACATTTTCAGCTGCAAAGCAAAACAGTTGGTTCTTGAGCAGCTGAATATGATCCGCCTTGTCCCTTCATTGTTTTGTAATCTAAGACGAGATTAAAACCTTTCCATTGAAGGAAAAACAAAAACAAAAACAAACAAAACAAAAAATGGATGTGTAGGAGATTCTTACCAACACTGTGAACTTTCCACTGAGCAGCTCGGAGCGCAGGGGCTCCTCCTGAGGCTGGAGTCGGACGATTCCTTCTTTAAGACGCGTTTCCTGAGGAAAAAAAAAAAAAAAAAACAACAAAAAAAAACAGTTCACAGCAGGTGAAGTCAGGCCGTCACTCGACTCAAATTCCTCTCTGTGAACAATGGAGCGACTCGCCTGGCTTTCCAGGAAGATTAATCCAATTTCCACTTTTTTCCTCTGGAAACCTTGAGGTTTAAGTGGAAGTTCTTCAAGTTACTCTCAAGGTGCTTAGGATGAGTCGTTTAAATGTACCTTTTAATTAGTCATCTAGAAAATTGAGATTATTGAGATTATATAAAATTGAGATTATATATCTTAAAGATTATATCTTTAAAATATATATTATATATACACATATAACCACATTCTCATGTTTAATGTTAACATCCCATCTGGAATACGGCTCAAACCAAACACAAAACCAGGATACTGAAGTGCATACAGATACGCTCAGTCATGTCAAATTGTTCAGGGACCCAACGTGCGAGTTCCATCTAACGACATGATGCAACGTTAGAGGTCGTGTCCCCTGTTCTGCGCGACTTCCCGGTCAAACTTGAGCCCTAAAAGTTTGAAAAGGAGCCGACTTTGTTAACTTGGAACAGGAACAGACCGAGTTCTTGCAAAACTAAAGTGGACAGACATTGTAGTGGTCCAACGCTCAGAGGAGAAAAAGAGAGAAAAAAGAGAAAGTTTGAAAAAAGTGAAGTTTTGAACCGTTTCCTTCACTGCAAGCATGCTGAAACATTGCTGATCTATTTTTGCTTCCTGTTTGTTCCGTTCACTCTTAAACCATGATCTAATAGACTTTAGATTAGTTAGTTACTTGGTACTGTTATTGAAGATAAGATAGGAAACTATTACCAACTTAACAAAAAAAAAAAAAAAAAAAAAAAAAAAAAAAACAGATCCTGAATTCATGGTTTATCATAGTTGGTAAGCAGTTCAGTTTTGCTTCACTTCAGCTCCAATTGTTAAAAATGTTTCAAAGTGCCACAAAGGATTCAGACTCTGCTTCAGCTGCTAACCACCTCAGTCTAATTGCCCGCCTGGTCTATTTCTACCCACACACCCTCCACCCCCCATTTGTTCAGACAAATTACTTGTTCCCCGCCTCTGTCCCGGTGCTGACGCAGCACAAACCCAGTTAAACGAACTGTGGCGTGGCGGGGGGAGGCTAACCCTTCTCAAAGTCTCATTCAAGGCACTCATGAATGAGTCGCATTTATGCCGGCGAGCCGTTCCCTTGCTGAAATGAGAACCCGCCTCGATGGTCGAAGTAACCATACTTAAAAAAGTAGGTGCTACAATCCCGCCACGTCCTGAAACTATTCAGGTCATTAGAGTGCGAGTGTGAGACGCCTGGCAACTTTCCATCTGCCGGTTGGACAGACGAGAGCAGATCTGTGCAGATAAAGTCCCGTGCTGCAGCTTCAGACTGGGACAGAATAGCATCTGCAGAAGTGTGACCCACGGAGAGACAGTATGAGATTTCTATCCTCGACTTTCTGGTAAATACTACGCACCGAGAGGAGAAAGTCTTCAGTATGCAATTATCTAGGTGGGACTTAAAAAAAAAAACAGTCAGGTGCACTGCTCCTGCCCCGGAGGTAGAAAATCATCACATTTTCCACTTTATTTGGAATATGCTATTGTTCTTGCTTCACTGTTGCATTCAGTTACAGATTAGCTGACATTTAACACACCCAGCTGCTACACACACACACACACACACACACGAGTGTACGTTTTAAACTTGGGCCTCTTTCCCCTTGATGATTTTCCCAGAGGGAGGTGGCTGAGAGCGCAGCAAACAAACAGGAAGCAAAAAAAAGGAGAAGATCAGCAATGTTCATTTGAGACGCACAGCTGTTGTTCAACCACCGTGCATCAAAAAGCCACATACGTTGTAAAAAGTCCTCTTCCTCAGGCAATATCGTTTGACTTCACGTTCCTCCTTAGACTAACGTCATTAACCTCATCCGTACAAGCCGATGAACTGATAAACACAACCCATATTTTGTGAAAAGCTCTTTTAAAAGCCAGAGATGCCAACATTTCTTTTTCTTTTTTTTTTTTTAAATATCTCCCAGTGTATAATTCAGTTTTGAGAGCCTGGCCTGTGGTTTTTGTTGCATCTGCTCAGGAGAGCTCCTGCCTGGCTGCAGCCTCAGAGACTTGTTCAGTGACGTTGAACCCTCTCCTCGGGACTTCAACCTTTCCACCTTTTTTGATCCACCCATTTATTCAATTCTGTATTTTCTATATATATATATATATATATATATATACTGTCTTTTAAGCAAAATGAGTCCCAACTGCTCACCAAACCAGCTAAGATCAACAAGGCTCTCTGGAAATAAAAGGAGAGGCACCGTAACCATGGTTATGTTTATGCATTTAGCAGACGCTTTTATCCAAAGAGACTTAAAAATGAGGATATAACATCACAGCTAACATCAAAGCTAACAATAAGCTACGTAGAAGGAAACTAACAAAGCAAGGCGATGTACGCACAACGAAACCAAAAAAAACTGAAAATGATTTCACATTTGGCTTTTGTGGCTCGGTTAGAGGTTTCCAACAACCTGGTACACAACGTTAAAGCAGCTGGGTAGCTGTGACTTGTGGGTGTAGCACATGAAAGAGTGTCACTGTCACCGAGGTCTCCCTTCACCCACTCATGACCTTTTTTTTCCTGAGAAGAAAAAAAACAGAAGCAGCAGTCTTTTCGACAAACACCTGCGTACGCTGTCCACAGTAACGCTGCTTGTAGACGCGATGCAATACTCTAAGCTGGGACCGAATTACAATCTTTAAATCCTGTAGAACTTGCATGACAAATGAAGCTTGAATTTATAGAACATTATTGTTTGGTTCCGGTGTCCAAACTCAGATTTTTGCAGCCACTGTTCATTTCCAACGTGGAATCCATCTTAAATGAGAAAAAAAAAGAAAAAAAGAAGAAGCTGATATATACGTTCTGATGATTTTCTTCAATCAAATGTGTGTTTTTACAGTCACTAAACCGACACTCATCTCTGTAAAGCTTTTTCCTGTGACGATTTTCCACGCCTCTTCTGGAAGCTTCCCTCAGATCTGACATTTAAACACACATACTGGAGCTGGTACTCAGCTTCTGATCAGCAGCTCCTGTTGCCACTTTTACACGGGTGCAAGTCACCGTTTGTCTGCACAAGACAATCCTCATCCGAGGCTGGATCTGACTGCAGGCGTATTCTGCTGACCGTGTCCAATGTTTCCTCCTAAGCCGAAATCACGCTTTCATACCATCGACGGGGACTTTAAACAAGCGCAGCGAACGCACACAGGGTACAACCTTGATGCACTTCGCCTGTCAAACTTAACCCGGGCAGCGGTTTGTGGCCCCATCGAGAATTTCTCAGAGGGAGAGTGAGCAAATCTTCTCAGTCTTATGTTTTTTTTTCTTCCAACGACCAGATTTAACTGAAACGGGACAACAACAAAAAAAAACAAACAAAAAACCCCATAAAAAAATGTGTTGACCCCGGTTCCAGAGAGTGCCATCACCCTCCTGCCGTCTCCTTACCCTGTAACTGTGGAAGAGCTCGATGGCGCGGAGGACATCAAACTTGCGAGCCATGAGGAACTTGACAGCCAATTCCCTGGTCAGCGGTGAAACTCCATGCTGACTGGTCCACTTGTTGATTTCCTCCAGAAACTGCCTGGTCGCCTGAAACAGACACAGATGTTGTCACAAACTTTGTGCTCCCATAATCCAAGGTCAAACGGGGCAGGAAGTGAAACTGGACTCAGGAAGTGACATCTCCCGCCTCAAAGAATATTTGACGCAAATTTCTGGCCCTGTAAGACATTAGCAGTAGATTTTGCATGGCCTGTTTTACAGCCCGGTGTCTGGCGGGGTGTATGCACAGCGTATTGACACAGGGAGGCACAAAATAAAATGTGTGGGCTGTAATTTGAGGAAGATGATGGAACGGGCGGACGGACATGAAGCTGCATTAATGACAGGGCTGCGCTCACCGCAGAGCTCTAACAGCCACTGGCAGTAAAGCCACTTACGTAGGTGTCACGCGCTGAAACATAAACCAACCGAGTTCTTCATTCGTTCGGCGGAGGAACGTTCACGATCAGTCAGTGTGTTTGAGATGACAGAAGAAAACAGACGTGGGTTTTAGCACTCCTCTTCACAAGGAAGAGATTGATTGAGTAAAAACTGGTTTTATTATCATTCATTCTTTTAAATTCTGGCTGCAAACAAAAAAAACAAACAAAAAAAGGACCCAGCAGAGCAAAACAAAATGGCAACCAAGTCAAGACAATCTTGATTTCATCTTGGCTAAACGTCCACGTCAATTAGTAAAAAAAAAAAGCCATTTCTAAGAAAACGTGCTGGTCCACTATTCTCGCGGATAACCTGTGCCACATATTCAGGGCCTATCTGCTACTCTACTCAGTTACACATACACCCCCCCGCCGGGCCCAAGAGTAAGCAGGACGGCACAAAGGGAATTCTCAACAGGCTGTCGAGGAGGCAATGAAAGCTCACACTTTAAACACGGGGTTCCGCTTCTCTGGTCAGGCACAGCAGCGGTGGGGCATGCACTGGAGACAGGAAGTCAAGTTCTGGGAATCCGCGGCTCTTTAGAAATACAAAACGATCACTGACGAGTGCCGAGCCTGAAGACAGGATGCCTCTGTCCCTCCTCAGGAAAGCCAGTGCTTTCAGACACAGGAGGGCCTGCAGCTTCTTGCTCTGTTCAGATGCCTTAGCATGCAAGGGATGAGGGATGATTGCACCTGACAGGGCTGAGGCCAGTCAGTGTCCGATTCTCATGGGGGGAAATGTGAGGGGGCGCTTATGGTGTGTTTTCGCTGCGTTTAAGACCGAGAAGAGGAAATTTCACAGTGCTGGCATAAAATGGTGACTAGGTTCTGAAAACAATCTTTTTTTTTTTTGACCTCACAACTAAAAAGTGATAGACAAAAAGAGTTATAGAATGTCAGACTTTCTTGTAATCTTTTACAGCAACCTTGAGCAATAGTTCTCCAGGAGTTCCTTTTGAGATTAAGTCACTAATGCTTGTATATGATCAACTAGACTCAAATAAGCCTAAGCGCTCTGCACAGGCTTTAAAGTTCCACCTTTTTTTTTTTTTGTAAGGACAATAAATCTAAGTGTATATTAATGCAGCTGAATTCCCAATAAAGCCGCACTCGTTCACATATTCTTCTAATTGTTTTGTCCGATTTCTGCTAAATGCAGAACTCGTAAAGCCTAACTAAAGTTCAACCCATTAAAAATACAAGTCAACTCCCGGGCGCTTAAAAGCATTTTAAGATGGCCGTTTTCTAATAAAATCCAGGTTTTCTTTTTTTATTTCCATTCTCCGCTGCCTCATCTGACAAAATCATCATTAAGGTAACCTAAAGACAACGTCCGAGTCCAACTCTGCTACTCTCACATGTTCGATGGCCTCCCACAGGTAAAAGTTAGAAGCAGTCCAGTCTTGGGGAGTCAGACAGCTCGATTCCCCTCCCACGCATGTAAACTGAGACAATGATGGTGGTCCAAAAGTTTGAGGAAACGCCCAAAATATTCAGCAGAGACCTGACACAGGACACAGAGATGCATCTGGACCTTCAGGTCTTATGGAGGGATGAATCCTCCATCAGAGACTGGGCCTCAACATTATTGAAGCAGTGTGGGATTATCTTTGTGACTCTATTGAAGTCAGCCGACATCCAAAGAGCTTTGGGATGTCCTTCAAGCAGCCTGAGAACTATTCCTGACGACTCCTTAAAGAAATGACAAGAAAGCTCGTCTAAATGGGTTCAGGCTGTGTTGAAGATTAAAGTTTCTCGTGTCCAATATTGACTTTCATATTTTTTCCTTATATGCTCCTTATGTGACGCTTCAATAAAGAACTGTGCCCATCTATCACTTTACTGGCAATACACTTAAAGGGGATATATCATAGAACAAAAAAAAAAAAAAAAAAAGAAAAAAAGAAGAAGAATTACGTGCATAAGAGCACAAACCAAATAAAAAAAAACTCCCACATGATAACCCTGACTGTTCGGTTTTTCATGGGGAAGCATGCGTGACTTTACAAAGTTATCCAGCCTCTTTTTGCAACATCTCCACCAGACTTCAACTTCAACTTGCTGTACCTCGGAAGTGGGAAGTTGATATTGGCCTTGCTATCAACATAAAATCTCATAATTAGTCTTCAGAGATTTGACTTGGGACTGGCGTACCAGATGGAAGCTCGCTGTTCTATTTTCCCATTTGTCAATGTTTCTTGAAACGCCCGTTAGAGATGTACTGATGGTGCATTCAAACATTGGTAAAAAAGTGCAGGAGATCTTAACGTTAGCCGCTAAAACCTTATGATACACAGGAAAGGAGTGACAGTTTATGGAGCAGATATGTGATGAAGAATTAGGACACCAATTATTAACTGGCCATTCGCCGTTATGCTCTGCGGTGCATATTTCGGGTCGTTCACCACACGAGTCGCAACAAGAATGCGCATAAAAGACGTATCTGTAGTCTACCGCCTGTCCAAAGTATTTGAGAATAAAATTCACAGTTTATCAGTTGGTGTGAGCTCTAAAGGACATCTTCTATATGCTTTCTCATACCGTAATAACGTGTTCTAAGGGGTTATCAAGTACTGCAGCTCTCAGAATTGGCAGGCCTTGTGTGAGGGAGGGGCGGAGTGGAGCGGGTCGCTCCATGCCGTTAAAATGTCCCGCTTGAATAGAGATGGAAATTATAGGAGGAAAAAGGAGCGGCAGCAGTGTCTCTCCGTCTTATTTTGACCAGAGCATCTCACAGACATTACATTATCACCTCAGGAAATTCTGTCAGCCTGTGAAAACAAAAAAAAACAAAAAAGGGCCATAATATGTCTGCTATTAAAGAAAATAGGGGTGGCTGAGGATTTTTGCCGTGTCTACGTTCTATGCAGTCATAAAAACGCATTAGACGGCACTTTGCCACAAGAAAAACATACCGGACTTAAAAGTATTTCTTAACAGGCAGTCCACATGCTCCATTTAATACGGGCTGGCTGCTCTTTGTTGTTGTACTGTGAAGCGTTAATCCTTTGGTGGCGGCCAAAGACAGCTTCCTGTCAGATTGCTGTCATGTACACTCAGGTTTCCAAAATTTTGGTGGTCTGACAGCTGCTCTTTCTATCTTAGCCTTTTAAGGACAGCCTGCCAACTCCAAGCAGTGACCCTCTGTTCCTGAAGAAGCCAGTCTTGTTTGGTTTTTCTGCACTAAGCCATATCCGCCAGAGTGGAATTTGAGGATGAACCAGTTTGTTTTCACGATAGCAAACCGGGCTGCAGTGGAACACTCACTGCGGAGGAGTAACTCATTCAGTTCCTGGAGGACGAATAAATATTTGCCTGACTTGCTCCACTTCTGAACCCCCCCACCCCGGCACTTCTTGATTATCCATTTCAAAAACACTCAGTTCCAGCTTGCAGAGTCTGACGTGAATGTAAATAACCTGAGAGGCTTGTATCTGGCCACAAGTCATTCTGAATGCCAAGTGAGGCATTTCAAATTTGCGGTTTCTGGCCTTCCAACACACAGCTGACATTACATAATCCTATGTGTTGTCTGGGTTGCTCACTGGTTGTGCAATCGCTGCCAATCCCTAATAGACCAGACTCACTGTAATGGGGACCCGCTTTGTTAAGCGTTATTGGACAAACAGCACTTACTGCTATCACGTCCCAGAAAACTGAAACTGAGGGGAAATGAGGGACGTGACCGAATTAAGTCACTAACTACCGACCTATGTAAAAATCCTGCACAACGCTGGGCGGATCTGCACTGAGCAGCAAAACTGAGAGAGTAGTGAATTGTCACTATAAAGCGCCAATACAGACTGGTGTGTCATCATTTTCACACCCTTGCAACATGATGCATTTCAGTGAGCATTTGTCTGCAGGAAGTAGTATGCACCTCACAGAGTTGGGCCGTCCACTCTCCCCCACACTGCTTTCTAAGAAAACCCCCAAAAAATGTTCAACTCACTTTGACCCAAGACGATGACATGTCACAAACCTCGAAGAAAACCAACAAGCCGAGGCTTAACTTTTATTTTAAACTGAACTTAAGCAAGAGCTAAACAAAGCTAAATATGACAGCACAAGGCAGTTTCAAGGCTGACGCGGTAAGAAAAGCTGCAGATGCACCCAAAGCACAATCTATTCAGTTCAACAAATGATCGATTCTTTGAGAAGGAAACGACTAACTCTTGCTGCTCGGTGGGTCAGATTTATGTGTAGTGGATCTCAAAATAGCATCCATGTAGATTTTGGCCACCGACACCCTCTGTTCCAGCCCACAACCTTCTACTCTGGCACCCACAGCAATAGCACAGTGGAGGTTTGCGTCGGAATCCATTTTTCTTGTTGCTTCGCGCTGCAAACCATGACCGCACACAGTTAAGAGTTTGTAAACAACAGATGAGCTACAATGAAAAAGATATAAAGATATACGCTTGTGTTTACATCGTGATAGCTTTCACTTCAATGCTAGCTTATGCGGGCAAAAATATCTACTTTTCCACAATTCTGAGGAAAATTAGCAAGTTTTCTGTCTAAAAAGTTACCAATCATCTTTCTGTTAATCCACATAGATAGCTGAATAATTGTGCCAGCTCTGCATCATGCAATCAAAAAACTCTACAGACTATGAGGACATGATATGTTTTAGTATATTTTGCTTAGCTTTACGAACAGAGAATCTGGTTTTGAGGCACTTTTTAGCCAGTGGGCTCAAACGCAAAAGGTACAGCAGCCACTGGGAATGATGCACCTCCTCTATGACTCGTCTTCTGCTGCCATTTCAGAGTTATCTCAGTGTCATTTTCTGAGTAGCGACACCTACAGTTTCAGACAGCCACCGCAGCGAGTCAACTGCACCTCAGTTGTGATGATGTCAGTTTGCTTGCACAATGAACAAAGCGCCAACATGGATTCCATTTCCATTTCCGCTGAGATGTGTCAGTCCTGATATCATTAATGCTGGTTTAACCCTCTAGTTAAACTCATTATTATTTAAAAAGATACTTCTCCCATCGATCCTTGGTTACAGTAATTGGTGTCATTAGTACAGTCACCATGACTGTACTGATGTCTCATGCAGGAGAAATTCAACATGACTGATCCTACAGACGTGCCCGATGCGTTTCTTTATCACTACATTTTTTATAGGATTCGTGGCTGCCCCTTAAATTGTCTCTCCAGAATCTATTTGATTACGGACGCCATGCTAATCATTTGACAAATGTAGGACTTCTGTTTCCAAGTGGCTTCGCTTCACTTCACTGAGTCCCATTTGGCACGAGTCAATACCAAAAACAGGAAGTCAATAACGTCACTATCTCCCTATTCCCCACTTTCTCTCACTCTGCTGCTTCCTGGGAGTACAGTCAACACACACACACACACACTTTCTCTAAAGCACACGATAGACACACACACACACACTCTGTTACTCATAAACCGCCCCTCCCCCTCTACCAAAGTCTTGTGGAAATACTTTTAACAGCTGCATTCAGAATGAAGTTCCACTACACCAGTGCAGAGTCCCTAGAGACAACGCTGCACACACACATCCATACACTCACTATCCACTGCCCCCCCACCCCCAGGGCTGTGGATGTAATGAGGGCGTCCGGTGCCCTAGCAGGGGCCCTGGCTCACACAGGAAATGGAGTAGGCAGATAAGGAGCTTTCTGCTGGCCAGATGATGGGGAGTCAGCATGGGGAAAAGGCATGAGCAAGTCCAGCACAGAGAGGGAAAAGACACGAAACATCTAGCTGGAGCAAACCAATAGCAACACCGCAGCTGTTTTGCCATTTTGGTTGGTTACTATTAGAATTTAGGCTTGTTGGATTCAAAGAAAAACAAATAAATGCCATCAATTAACTTTAGTCACCAGTTTATGTGGTACTACTGCAATCTGGGTTTGTTTTTTTCCTAGATTCCATAAGAATTTCAAGCAATGTTACACGAAGATTGACTATTTCTTAGCAAACAGTATAGGAACCTGAGATATCTCACATTTTGTCTAGACAGCTTCACTTGTTAATATATTGAGCATCCACACTTGCGTTTCGAACCAAAGACGTCCTAAGACGTGCAAAAGCACAGCGACCCTGTGCTCGTTGTTTTAGTTTAGAAATTCTCTACACGGTCTCTGTGGGTCTGCCACAGCCGTGCTTCAGAATGTGCTCAGAAAGTCGCTTTGCATTGCCTTTTTTCCTTTTAATTTAAAAAATTAAAAAAAAAAAAATGCAAAGGCTTCTGCTCTCACAGAAGAATGAATACGCTTTGCCAAGAGCAATGGTACGAGCCCATGAGGCCTCATGTATAAACCATGCGCATGTACAGAAAGATCCCGTGTACCAGTTTCCACATACACTTCGGTGGGCATGAGCCAATGTGGTGCGTCCAGCAAATTGTCCGGCTGCCGTCAGTGGCACTTTACAAAGCGCCTCACAGAAGCCGTCACAATAATGTTTCCGCCCCAGTTACTGTGTGACGTCTATGAAAACTCCCGATTATGTAAGCGGATACAAAACTGGTCCAAGACTCTATTAAGATGTAGTTTAACATCAGTCACAGTTACACAAGTACTGCAGGCGAATATTTCATCCACATTATCCATGACTCATCTGAGTGAGCACGCTGAAAACCTGCTGATTATATTGTAATTCCCCCCGGCCGTCTCATCACATTGTCAGTAAACTGGACAGTTTTCTCTGTTCACGTGGCTGGAACACATCATGACGGACTACACAGTTGCAGAGGACGCAGAGGCATGACTGACAGGTGTGGCAGAGATCCGTCTGTCCACAGAGGGAAACCCCCTGACAAGCATAGCTGCAGCACATCATGCAGTACATCTCTGTCCCTTGGATGGACTCCCTGGTACCAGACTTCCTAGTTTCTGCTTCCTAATCCATGACAATTATGATCATGACATCATGCCACTGTGTCCAACCTGCTTACTGCACAGCAGCCATCCTCTCTTTATGTGCCGTCAGCTCCGGATTTCCTGCATGTCAGCCTGTGTCAACCGCACTCTGGCGTGGTCTCCCTTTTCCAAGTGAAACCTTTTTTTCCCCCCGGCTTTGGCCTCTGATCAGCTGTTCGATCTCACGGTCAGCAAAGCTTTTCTGGTCCTTTGCGGCAGGACTCGCCACAGTTACTTGGACAATCTGTGAGAGTAGAGGTGCGCCGCCGTGCTGTGCGTCACATTGGGATTTATAAAGGAAACGTGTGCTGGATCAGGCATGTGCACAGATTCCTTGCCATCCGTACTTCTCAGATTTTAGTTCAGTATGAAAGCTGCACTCTTACATGCAAGCTTTTTGCTGAAAACGTTTAGGATGATCCTTTTCATGTTAAGTCAAGAGCACCTGGAGTCCACTTCTTCCTCAAACCCATCTTTAATACTGACTGGTCTTACCACAGACCACGTTTCCACTGTGCGATGGAACATCCAAAATGCCTCGGAGCCCAGGGAAGTTGAAGAAACCTCTGAACAAGGTTGTTTTTGTAAAGTTTTAAGTGGAATTTGTGAATGTAACTTCAGAATGTCATGCCTGACAAAGGTAACCCCCTCACATTATGGTTATATCTGCTATTGATCAGCGCCGTCTGACGGATCAGAAATATTGATATAAAGTTGTCCAAATTTCTTCATTTAATGGCATTACGCACCGTAGAGGGAGAAACATGCCAATCCCTTCCAATCTCTTGTTGAGGAACACCGTTTTTCAATGATTTTCCTCAACATCTTGTTGACTAACTGGGGATTCTCTCTATGCTCCTCAAATATGTAACTTTACGATTACAACCATCTGTTGACCTAATCTGTTTGATATGACATCATAATCAAGAATGGTTTCTTGGTAGGATGGGACCTTCCAACCAGTGTCCTTTATGGCAAGGCTAGACCAGACTCCTTCCTTGCATTCGGCATAATAGAACACAAATGGGCCCATGTCACGGCAACACTCCCACTGTCAATTATAGACACAAAAAAAAACAAGGGACATGGCTCTTAAATACCTTCTATCTAGCTAGTGTCAGTCGGCTATCCAACAGCCATTCATACAGGCAATTTAAAGTTTGCCGTCCTTTAACGAAACACATTTTGATGCCAACAACAGTGACGTTATGCCAACCTTGATGCATCTTCTGTCCATTTCTGAAGGACTGCGGGTGCTTTGAGAACGCTAAGAATCCAAAAAAATAAAAAGGCATCCTTGAATTTCTTACAAAGGATCCTTGACTTGGGTGAGATTTCATGACATGGCATCCTAAAAACGTAGTCATTAAGCATTCTTCAAGGTCTTTTAGAAGCACAGTTGAATTATGAGCCCTAGATTCTCCTGATCCCAACTTATTTTCTGAATGAGCCGCAGGCTATGAATAAAAAGATTAACGTCTATCTGTATGTCATAAAATGAAGTTGATGAGAGAACATTCCATATGTTGGGTTTATTCTGTCTGCAGTGATGTAAAAATCTAATTAAATGGAAGACTCACTGCTTTACTATGTTTTAAACGAGCTCCCCCCCCCCCCATACTGTCAACTTTTTCTAATTTAGGTTCGTAAATCTGTATAAGTCTGGCAGATTCATCGGTGGGTTCCCACAAATACGACGCCGCCTCAATGAAGAGCGTGGTCTGGAAAAAAAAAAAAGGCCAGAAAGTGCGTCTTTAAAGCACATGGTGAATTCTCTGTGACGCTTATAGGTCAAAGATATTCAAGTCGCAATCCCACGGAAAGAGCGACGGGGAAAGCATTGCAGCAAATGTTGACTGCCTTTACTGGAATAATCAACTGATTAATTATGCTTCATCTCCCAGGAGAAGTCCCCCCGTTCCTCAGGCGCATGAAGCCAAGCATCAACTAGTTACACTGCTCCTGGAATTTCATCATCACTTTTTCTTTTTCTAAAGGTTTAAAACGGAGCTCTCAGTAATGGCACATTTCTTCCAGTTTTAATGTAATTTCTCTCACGAGCGATAGTTATCGGAGTTTCAATGGGTGAGTGGGTGGGTTTGGGGAAGGGGGGGGGGCTTGGCAGAACTAAGTTTTCAGATCAATATCAAATATCTTCGCATTCATTCCGAGTGAAAATAAAAGTATCCACATTCACTAGACTCGCGGATGATATTTTACATTCACGCAATCTTCCAAAGCAACGCGACTACAGCAGGACTCGTTTGAACTCAGCCAAGTTTGTACTGTAAACATTCCTCAATGACCCCAAATGAGGAGTCAGGAGGGGAGGAGGGAGGTGGGGGTCCTCCGTGTAATCTTTCTCCGGCAATATTTCACGGTCTGGGACTCGACACCGGCGCCGCGGCCCGTGTGTGTGTGTCGGTCGGCACATCACCTCGGCTGCTGGACAGGAACTGACAGTGATGCAACGAGGGCAATAATGCGCCAGAAATCGATACAATATATTCCGCTTTGGACCGTTTCGCAACCAAGCCGCCGTCGCCACCAGCTGCGGTACGCGGCCCAAAAAAAAAAAAAAAAAAAAATGCCACCAGGTAGAGCCGCGAGCGAGACATTTCTGGCGATCTCGCCCGGAAACGAAGTGGAAGCATAAACACTCTTAAGGCCTACCTGTTCCTCCTCTGCCGATAAAGTAGCTGCCATGATATCCCGTCTGCTCACCGATCACCTTTTCCTTTTTCCTCCCAGAGACGTGTCCTTTCTCGCAAAGTGGGAGATGACGGAGATGTTTGCGTCTGTCCCTCGTGTGATATGGGGGTTTAGGGGTTGTCCCTCTCCCTCAAAGTTGAAGGCATCTGAACCGCTGCAGCGGGAGCCGAAGGTCTTCTTTTTCCCTTTGATACTCTGTTGCTGCGACTCACGCAAGGCCAATTAGCACGAATCTGCCATCCAAGCGCAGAAAACTGAAGCCGCTGGTGCTGTGTCAGATTTCACCGAGAAGGAAAAGAAGGCAGGAAAGAGGAGGGGGGGGGAGAAAGAAAGAAAAGAGGACAACAGTCAAGCAGCCTGGCGGAGGGTTTGCTTCGACTCGATGACAATGACGGGGTTTCACACCATGATCTGCAGCTCTTCCGACCTCACGTTACACAGAGAAGAGAGCTGCAGCTGCCCGCGGACTCCTCCATGCTATGAATCGCAAGTTTTTAGCTCTCAACGTCGCCTTTATGCTGCGTGAGAGTGACACGCACGAGCCCCGAACAATGAGAGAGACTGTTTGGCTTTCTTTCTGCATGTTGCTGTACCCCCTGGTGGTAAAGACAAGAAAACGACGAGAGAGCGCTGACCTCCGCTTTCATTCATAAAAATTCTAAGACAGACTGGGAAAGGAAAGGAAAGGGGAAAAAAAAAATCATCCATTTAAGCACCCGGGCTCTGTCACACTTATTGGAAAGGAGGCTGTCGGACTTAAAGAGTAAATAGACACATGATTCTAATAAAAAGTTTGCTTTCAATGCACTATGACACTGGAGTCCCAAAATTACCGGATGCTTTTCTTGGCTTAATACAGACGTTGAAGGGCCAGGTTTAGGCCTAAGTCTTTAATGTCATTAACTAGTGTAGAAGGGCTAAAAAAAACTAAAAAAAACAGCTTCTTTTGAATTTACCAATTGTAAAATTGTTTATATTTTGTTATGTATTATAATGACCAAATAAAATTACCTTACCTAAAAGTGAAAGTCGCACATGCTAAATGTGCCTGTTCACTTTCTAAGGGCGAGATTAGATGTAGCTTACATTTGGGGCTACAGTTAGCAGCCGGCTAGCTTAGCATACTTTTGTACAAAGACGTTTTTACCCATTTTTTTTCTTTTTTGCCCGAAGGTGTAACAAGAAACTCTAAAGCTGAATAATAAATTTATAATATAGCAATAGACTGTTATCTATAAACACACGCGTAAGAAGGACAAAAATACAATTTAACAGGACTTTGCTCAGTCCAGTTGCTCTGCAATAGTGAGCCTTCAGGAAGTTTGCTTTTAATATATATATATTTTTTTTAAACAGAAAAACACAACGAGAAATACATTTTTAATTTGATTTTGATAAATTTAAACAGGTCTGGGAGTAAGCTTACAGTTATTGACTTTTCTGTGTTTATGCTAAGCTAACTTCAACTGTAGCTTCACACTTCAGTGTGACAATTGAGGAGCACTTTCATGCCTCTCAAGTTGGTCTGGCAGAAAAGCTAGCAAATAGGGAGGACTTAGGTTAACATTGCAGTTTAAAAGTCACAAATAAGCACATATGTCTTGTTTTTTAAAAAACAAACAAACAAACAAAAAAAATATATATATAGATAGTATACAAGGTATGGTATTTAACAACACATAAGGCACTTAATGAGATTTGCAGAGGTGCTGGTTGACAGATCTTTAAAACGCTACATGTTGACATCGCACCAGCACTCCCCAAACCACAGCTCCACATAACTAATGCATTAAAAAATGATGAGAGGGAATAGCTAGTTATATGAGTAGGCCTTTCCGTAATAGCTGGTTGCAATAGCAGCAATGTAATTAGTGCAACTCTCAGCTCATGCATCCCTGAGGCTACATTACAATCCAGTGCTTTTTACCGGATTTGCATGACATAGAAATGAAAAAGTGCCCAACAGTATCATAAAACCACTTTAACAGGATTTGTAGACCCACTCCAGGTCTCCGTAGGAATATTATAGGCTTCTGTTTCACCAGGAGGTTAGTTCAAGTGCAGTCAGGAGATTGCATTTCCTGTAAGACTATTAATGGTTCTCATTTGCTGCCTTGTTTTTATTTTATCGAGGATGTAAAAAAAAAAAAAAAATGATGCAAAAAGGGGAAGAGGCTGGAAAGGCTCCTTGATGCTTTGTTTAGCTTCTCGTAATACATAATGTCCGACCTCGATATAAAGATGGAGACCAGCAGACTATTTGTTTTTTCGATGGAAAGGTGGACAATGATAGGTGCACGCAAAACGTTTATTTATTTTTTTCCCCACAAAAAAAACAAGACCCAACAAAAAGCAAATTGTAAATAAGGAGGCGTGAGAAAGTCTGGCTTGAAAACCAAAGGGAAAAGGGAGTGGACAACAATAGACTTCCTGTCAAACACGCTGGCGTCACATCCTGTGGGAAAATGTGGCCCTCAGTCCAGCCCGCGTAATGTCAGTCCTGAAGAAAAAAGTCATGAAACCCTCAAGAGGTTAAGGCCTAATGTAACTCACAGTACGTGTCAGTTAACGCTGTTCAGTTCATAGTAAACACCTTGCTTGACATCTACTACTCCTGACCTGATGCATAAAGTTAACGCGACTGTGGGGAAAACACATTTAACTCTACTGGAAGAATCACAAAAGTACTAAGCAAAACAGAGTGGACCTAGTGCTGCGTGAGGATGTCATGTTCCTCTACTGTCCCCAAAATATGGCGGATTTGTCTCAATGAAGAAGGATTTGTACGCTTTACTTGGATGCATTTTGCACTTGGTGGAATTTAAAAGAACTCAGGCAAAGCAATTTTTTTTTCTTTAAACCAATTATGTTATTTCTTTTCATAGTAAAATGTAACTCAATGACATAATTACCAAGCTAAGCTGTGCAGTCGTGTGTTTTTAGCGTAAAATGTATATTGCAGTATCCACATTGCCTATTTATTGTTACTGTTTTTGTTAGAGTACTTATGTCATGACATGTTACGGCATGTTATATCTTGTTATGGTAGCTGCTGTACGGTGTCCTAAGAATTTCAGTGCCCAGTCCGACTCTGTTGTTCTGTGTATCTGACAATAAAAGACTTGACTTGACTTGCAGTCTCACGAATCACGTTTCCTTCACTTCTTTCAGGCATTAACATCGTGCTTGGACAGGCGTCGGAGAGAGTTGCAGGAGGCACAGAAACCGCTTCCCTCCTTGGTTGTCCTTTCACAGCGTTTTCATAGAGAACAGAGAAAACCTGAAGAACATGCTAGCATGTGTGTGTGTGGGTGGGGGGGGGGCACAGAGTGCTCTGAGGTGTAACTGTGAATTAACAGGTGCTCAGTTCCTGGAAAGTGATGGGCACTGCTGAGTCAAAGCTGAATTCTTGCTCAAACTACACAGCTGAATATGCTCTCCTTCACAGCCGCCCCCTCAGTTAAGAGTGGGCTGAATTTGAAAGTGGAAACATCCAACTGTGTTCTGTTTGTCAAGTTTACTGTGAATTACAACACAGTGCCACAACACTTCTGACCTCGTAGGTCTCAGTAAACTTCTACGAATTTGCCCAATTTGAGCGCGCCTCGGTTGTCACAGCGTGTGCTGCGACGGCCGAGGCGTTCCAGGGCCTGCGTGATGAAATGCCGTCAGCGAGGCACACAAGGTTTTTTTCAGCTGCATCATGCACCTTCCTGTACTTCTTTGATCTTCTCCATTTCCCAGAATACGGGCTTTGAACATGCTATTTTTTTTTTTTTACCTGTCAGCGTTCCGTGTAGGTGGTGAGAGCCGTTGTGATACCATGGTTAAAAAAAAAAACAAGTTGAAAATAAGCAGTTTTTTTTTATTTTTTCCAGTCTAAAAAAAAAAAAAGAAGAAAAAAAACCAAGTGTTTGCACAAAGATGAGTTGCATCACATCTTGTGACAGTGTGTCACGGTTACTGAACTGTTTGGCCGGCTTAAAGGTTTAAACTGATAATAATCGTGTCCTACAATGTAATCGCGTCTTCAAGGTGGCTGCTATTGGTACAGACGATGCGCAGTCGCGTGAGAAAGAATGATCTTGTGGTCTTTCCCGAGTCTTCAGATGAAAAACAGCACACGATGTATTTCACAGCATCATGACTGAACAAAAAGTGAGCCAAACTGAAGTAATCATTGTCTGTATGTTTGACGTGCTCAGTCTCACATAGTTGTGGATGGATTTTGACCCACTCTTCTTCACAGTGTTTCTTCGGTTCATTCAGGTTTGAGGGCATTTCTTTACGCATAACTCTCAAACTCAACGACTGTCAGGTGCCCAGGTCACGTGGCTGAAAAACCACCCCAGATCATCACACCTTCACCACCGTGCTTCGCATTGGGTATGAGGCGTTTGTGCTGCATTTGCTTTCCTGCAACAAAAAAAAAATAAAGCCGCTGAGCCCTATGACCGAACGTCTCCTTTTCGGTCTCACCTGTTCAAACAACATTGGTTCATTGGTCTTAGACTTTGCTCAGATGCAACAGTGTAAACCTAAGCTGTGTTGCCTTTTCTTTTTAGAGAGAAAGGGTTTCTCCCTTCCAAACACGCCATACATGTTCTGTGTTTTTTTTCTGATCGTACCGCCATGAACTAGCTGAGGCCCTCAGAGTCGGATGTAGCTTGTGGTTTTTTTTGGCAGTTCTTTTGAGTCTTGGGGTGTCCACTTCTGGGAAGATTGAATGTTTTCCACTTTTTATTGACTTATCTATTTACAATTGCTCCTCTAAAAGGTAAACATTATCCTCCATTCCACAGACACTGTAAACCTCAAACACCCAAGATCTGATAACCATAGACAGCATTCTCTGGTGATCTTTTTCTGAGGATGTATTGGCACAGGTTTCTGAAACCAAATTCACAACCCTGCCAGACGCTTTCAAGTCTTTTCCTGTTGACAGTTTCTGCTGTTCACAGTTACGCAAATGGCCCGGTAAGTTCAGCGCGGAGGGGTGGAGGTGCTCATGAATTGTGCTGACGAGCCGTGGCATCAGCACTGACTCATGTTTCAGCATACACGCTGGAACATCCGCAACCCGCACTGACACAGTCAGGTACGAGTTGTCAGAGGGCCGTCACATTTCTAACGCCAGCTTTGTCAAAGGAAACTTGGAGCTGGATTTTAAATATCAGCCTTTATTCACAGAATCCACACCAGATGTGGCCTAGCTTCTCTGAAATGTCAGCATTTTTTGGGAGAAATGAGTGAATCCAAGAGCAGGTCGATTTGATTTTGTTTTGGATAACAAATGTAATCAAGTCATATATTAGAAGCTCAAAAAAAAAAAAAAAAAGGAACACAGACATTTATTTAGGTCAATAAAAAAAACATTTATTTAGAAACGTGCACTTAAAAAACATTTGTGGAGCAATCCTAAATTTAACATTAAATCGTAAAAGTCCGCGTCACTGACCAGCACCTCAGGAGTTGTGATCGGGTGGCGGTACCCCACCTTCTCCCACCCTACCAGCTCTCCTTTGCTGATGCTCAAACAGATGACCTGCTAAAACTGGATTTTTCTTTTGGTGAGTATGCATCAATAATAGTTACAAAACCTGTAAACAACTAAAAACAGCTAAGATTAGGTTGTTTCATGCAAGATCCATCCACTTGCTCAAAAAGTGCAGAGCAGCACGGTGCTGCTTGACCCCAAACTTTATTGTAAGGCACCTCTCGTCCTCTGTTCACGACTGTTCTGAGGAACTTTAATGTCAGGAACATGCTTACACTGTAGAAATTTAACTTTAGCAGCGACAATATTGTGCAATCGTTCTCAAGAAGTCAGTCGTTTCCAACTTCTGCATGTACAATATAGAAATTTAAGCATGCGGCACGGCTCTACTAATTTGCACTCTGAGGGTGTCCGGAGTAGTGCCGGATTAGAATTAGCCGTGCTTCGCAATTGGTCGGATCTGAGGAACCATTCAACGAACATTCTAAAGAGCCACGAGTGGGCGACCACCTCATAAAAGACTCACAGCATTTGCATCCCGTTAGGCGTCGCCTTCAGACTTCCATGTGTGCTTCCCTTATGGGCTTCTGATTCAAACAGTTCAAAGTGTCGTCGCTGTCCTGGCTCGGCGTGGACAGGTACTCCAGCTCGTAGCCTCCGCTTCTGTTGGCCGGGCGGACTTCGCTTGATGGTTTCTTGTGTTCCAGGATCTGCTGCAGCTGCTGGCTGGCGTACTCTGGCTTGGCTGTGAGGGGCCCAACGGGGACCTCTATGCTCAGGATGTCTGTGACCATGTAGGGACGAAGCCAGCCAACCAGAGGGGTGGTGCCGGGGGTGTAGTGGGTCTGCCGGTGGTAGAAGAGAAGCCCATCCACCTGCAGCCAGAAAATCAAAGTTAGATCAACCAAAGGGACTGTAGGTGTTTTGCTTTTGTTTCGTGAAAGGAAATTCTAAGAAGAGATAGATGGTTGAAGATCGGTCCTTACGCTGAAGCTGTACTCTTCTGCCAGCGCTTTCCGAATGGACTCTGCTGTGCAGTCTGAGCTTTGGAGACTCGCAAAACGGAACTGTTGGAGCAAACAAAAGCAGACCACCGTGTTTTTAGTTTCAAATTCCTCCGTGATGAGTTTACTCTACTGAGCCTGATTTAGCTCCTACTGAGCTGTACCACACAAGCACAGAAGATTAAGAGGCGGGCCTCAAACTTACGCAGAGCACCACAATCTTCGAGATTAGGGAGTAATAATCCCTTTAATACTCTATAAACGCAGAATACTGTAACTGTAGACACATTTTCTCCTTGGTCTCATTTCATCCTGAGGAATGCTGGGTTGAAGATCAGGATTTTATTTATCCAACATGTGGAATTGAGGTTCAGTAAAGCATGAAAAACAACAAACAGAACCAAAGAATGAGTAATTACAGATGGGTGAAAAAGAAAGGAAAAAGCTGAAGGCTCGATCCCTAAAGTCAAGGGATCCACTTACTCCGATGTGCTTTGTGGGGCATTTTCTTGGCATAGTTTGGGCCAACTCGAACCCTTGGAAATAAGGGTACCGGCAAACAATTACAAAGTTGCTCTGAGTGAACACTTTTAACCAACATTTCTACCCTGAATGGAGTGGCCCCTTCCAGGATGACAAAGCCTCTGTGCACGGGGCGCAAGAGTCACTAAATATTTTGATAAGCGGTAAAATTGCATAACTCATAAGATAAGGCCTTTGCAGATGCCAAATCTGGATTCAACTCAACGCTTCCAACATCATTAAAACGCCAAATAATGACGTATATTCATGGAGAATGGAGTTCCATCCCTCTGGACTGAGAAGCTGTTCAGGTGGAACCCTGTGGCGTAGCACTTTCATCGTCCTCTAATTGTCACTCGTGCGCATGTTGAAGTTCCTCTTTGCCAAGTTTTTCAAACTTGGACCTAAACATGAAGGCACGAAGGGAACAGATTCAGATTTTGGTGCTGATACCCACAGGGTTGCGTTTGGCAATCTCCGATAGGCCGTCCGTCTCCTGAACCTTAGACTGGAGCCAGAAGAAACGGAACTCGGTCTGTTGATGAGGAAAAACAAAAAGCACGTAAACATAAAACAAACAAACAAAAAAAAAAGACTTCTTTTTAAATTTCAGGCCAAGGAGATGGCAAAAAGAGCACATCTGTGTCCCAGACTCTGTAACTTTCGCAATCAGACAAGCATTCCTGGACTGTTGGCGGATTAGAAAACAGACTCACTGGGCAGTCGTAGACCGGGTGGCCTCTCCAACACATGACATCCAGAATGTAGAATGTTCTGTCCACTTCACTGTAAATGCAGTCCAAGATCGTGTAGTCTGTGTAGGGCACAGAATAAATGAAAACCTGTTCCTATTATCAATAACTATCAACTAACGATAAAGTGTTAAAGGGATAGTTCGCCTCTTTTGACATGAAGCTTTATGACATCCCATACTAGCAATATTATTTATGAACATTGACTTACCCCCTGCTGCGTCCTATGAGCCGAGTTCCAGCCTCGTTTTGGCGTTGACGAAGGTAGTCCGGCTAGTTGGCTGGGGTCACAAAAATAATTTTGCTTCTCAAAACAATTTGTGTTCAAAAGAGAAATAGATTTGCCTCTCAAAATCGTTAATCCAGAAAAAGTCACACCTCACAATCGCTTGGCACTATTTTCTCTCTCCCTTGTATCACTCCGTGCTGCCACCTGCCGACAGCCGCGCCTGTGTCAGTGTTTACTGCTGGGAAGCAGGGGACTGCTCGGTCTGCACTTCGGTGTGCACTTCGGTCTGCACAGCCCGCAGTGATACGAAGGTAGAGAGAAAATAGCGCCAAGCGATTGTGAGGTCTGACTTTTTCTGGATTAACGATTTTGTGATGCAAATGTATTACTCTTTTGAACGCATATTGTTTTGAGAAGCAAAACACTTTATTTTTTAAGCCCCAGCCAACTAGCCGGACTACCTTCGTCAACGCCAAAACGAGGCTGGAACTCGGCTCACAGGACGCAGCGGGGGGTAAGAAAATGTTCATAAATGATATTGCTAGTATGGGATGTCATTCAGCTTCATGTCAAAAGAGGCGAACTATCCCTTTAAGAGCCAACAGTATAGCCACGGTGAGTTTTATGAGACTTTTAATCTGATTCAGCAGCACAAACAAAAGTTCTGATCATCAAACAGAGAAATTGTAAAAGCAGCCAGTGCTCAACAAAGCTTTTTTTTTTTTTTTTTTTTACAGCCAGCCCTTGTGTTCCAAACAGAACAGGCCCTACCGTACCTTTTCCCATGGCAGAGTTGTGTCTGTTCCCACCGGGCAGCAGGGAAGGGAAACGGTTCACACAATAGCCACTTTTGGTGTACGCTGCAGTGGAACCCTTCACAACAGACACAATGCAGGAGAGAAGAGGGAACCGTTAGTCTTTGTTTGCTGGTGCCCACAATGTTGTAAATGTAAGATTCACAAATTTTTTTCTGAGCATTCTAATTTTGTTTTGTCGCCTGGTCATCCCTAAAATCCTCAAACTTCAGCAGAGATGAAAATGGGAACCTAGTTTCCTCTGCGTTTGCACCGTGTGTGCACCTTTATTTACTCGGCATGTGAATGATGCTTCAGAAGGAAATCAAGTTCTGTTTTGATGTTGGCACGTATGTAAGGAGTCATGGGTGATAAATCTATTCATCTCCACATCCTTGAGAGCTTGGAAAACACAAGCTGTGGAGGTGAGCTCGGCACAATGGCTGCTTCTAGTGAGCAGTGAGAAATGGCAGTTGCTTTGTTTAGTTGTTTAAGAATGAAACTCTAAAGCATCAGTTAAATCCCAACTTTCTGCGCCGTCTCCGCTTCTCTTTCATTTGATGTGTACGCAGTGTAAAAATACAAAAAAACTAAATTAAATGTGTGTTTCAGCAGAAACTCTAAACACAGAACATCTGGCACAAGTGATGTTTTTACCGTCATTCGACCATCCATTTCCTGCATCGCTTCGATGTGACATTTTCATCTTCCAAATTCTACATTCTGCCTTTGTGTTTCTGCTGGAAAAAGTGTCCTGATGCCACCGTGTTTGACACTCTCGCTCATCTCGACGTCTGCATAAAAAAAAGGCTCCCATCGTTCATGTGCACACTTGTGGCAGCATCAAAGTCCGCTCACATCCTCATTTCGGCCGTCTCATCGCTCATCCAACCGACTTACTGTCGGCTGATTAAAAGTTTGTTGTTTTTGTTTAGATGGTTTTGTCAAACTTGTGTTGCTTAATGCTACATTAGCTCAGAATTGAATATTTTTAATTACCCAGACCTGTTGTAAATATTTCCTGAAGTGCATGCACGTTTTGCGACGGTGTGAATGCCCGCCGGCATGACGCCCGTCGTATTTAGTTCTCAGTTCAAAGATCAGTCGTCACTGAGGTCAGGCCTTGAAATAATGAATGAGGAACCAGATGACTGTCGGTGCAGAGTCATGTACATGATTGCACCACAGGGTGGGAAGTGTCACTGACATTAGAACGACAAAAAGTCTGCGAGTGCTGTAAGAGAAAAGAATTTTGTTGCAGAACTTTGAAGCCTTTCCGGCACTCATAAACCACAAAACTAATACAATGAGAAACTGCTTTTACACCGAAGCCTGTTACACAACAAATGTTGAAAGAGCTATTTGAAAAAAAAAACCCCACATATCTGACTGCAAGCACATTTTTTCACAAGAAGCCGATTGCTAATTTCACTTCAATAAATGCGCGTCCTGGTGACGATGCTGAGGTTTCTGTAGAGGCTGCTCGGGCCTAAAGGACCGTTGGTTCGGGGATCAGTTTGTAATTAGATTGACGTTTCTTATAATTAAACACTGAGCCCTGCAGATTACCACTGAAACGTTTCTGTTCTGTGGCACCACGGCTCTAACTTGACTCCCAGTTTGGGATTTTTGGTTTCCAGCAACTGAAACAACAATATAAAACTAGGGCTGGGCAACGATTACAATTTTTAATCTAATTAATCACATGATTTCCCTGATTAATCACGATTAATCGCATTTGTACGCAAAATCCAAAAATGAATTCAAAAGTAGTGTATAGCTTTTAGGGGTGGGACAATATGCTTTGGTCACGATTCAATTGTATCATGATTCTTGATAATTGTGATTCTATAAGTATTGTGATTCAATATAATCAGTAATTGCAATTTTCTTCCTCCTTAAAAAACAAACAAGTTGAATCATACACTTCTAGAATGAATGTCGTTCCCATAAACAATGCACATCAGTCTGTGTCAGTCAGTCCAGCAGCTGACATTTATTTCAACTGAGACAAAAATAGGTTCTTAACATGTACAGCATCTTTTAAAGTTTACAGTTACAAAATGAATTGAAATATCAACACAGCACAAATGTGGGCGAGTTTTAACATAACTTAATGTAATGAATTGATGAAGTTTTTCTGGACACGGATATGACGTAATATAATTGATGCCGTGGAGAAAAATCGATTTTTTAAAATCATCCCATAAAAAAAAAATCGCGATATGTACATGAATCGATTTTTTCGCCCACCCCTAATAGCTTTTAGCATTTAGTTTTATTTTAAATGTGCTGCCATATGAATGAAACTTCCATAACATTTGTTGTGCAAACACACTTTTAACATCAGCATCTTTCTGTAGTTTTTATGTAGAAGCCTCGCTCCACTGTCTGTTTCCTTGAATGACTTGCTGCTATCAGTTGTGTGTTTTGCCTTTAAGTGATTTTAGACTGGAACTACTATGGTGAGAAGACAATTCAACTTGGCAGTGTTTACAAATGACTTTGGTTCTGTCGACTCTGCCGTCTGGAAGTATTTTAAAATGAAAATGGCCGAGTAAAAGTTCCGTACCCTTCTCCATGTTTGGTGGATCCGCCGATTACTTTCTTTTCCGGTTCCGCAGCAGACAGCAACAGACTTTTACAAAAATAAAATAAATAATAAAACAGGGGTGGTCTGTGGCGTAGTGGGTTGAGCAGGCCCCCCATGTACAAGAGGCTATAGCCCTCGCTGCAGCTGGCGCCGGTTTGAGTCCGGCATCGGACGGCCCTGTGCTGCGTGTCGTTCCCCCTCTCTCTGCCCCCTGCTTCCTGTCTCTCTAAACTTCCCTATCCATTAAATGCACAAAAGCCAACCCACAATTTTCTTTTAATTAAAAAAAAAACAAAAACATTTTTTAAAATAAAACCGGCGTTAACGCGCGATAAAATATTTATCGGCATTAAATTATTAAAGAGTTAAAGCAATAATAACGAGTTAACTCGCCCGGCCCTATATAAAACCTTTGTTTATTCTTTCCCCCATACCTGCTGACTTCCTGCTTTCGGCTGTCACAGGTGCAGAAAAAAACTCTAACTGCTCACTCAACATGATTAATCTTGCCCAGGGCTGCTCAGACAATTTGGCTGGTCATAATCACCGGCACAATCGCATCATCCTCCTCAGTACCAGGAAAGCAGCATCGAATTTACAGGCAAACGATGCAGTGATTCAGCATAGATACCCATAACAATTACAGCAACTGTTGTTTCAAAATGATTGATTATAACTGGAAGAAACCGTGACTAAATCAAGGTGTAACTTGCTGCATTTTTGGATTCAGAGACAAGTCAGAAAGGCCACATAAAGAAAAGAAAAGAAAAGAAAAGAAGAAAAGCTGTGACACGTCTCCTACCTTAGAGGCAACAATGAGAGATCTTTTCCCCACTGGACAGACCACCATCAGCCAGTCAGTGTCCAGTTCCGATGGTACATCCACCAGCCACTCTGACAGCATGAGCTAAGGAGCACGAGGAACTTAAGTTAACTAAACATTTAATCTTCATCAATTCAAGAGTCCAAGAATAATAATGGAAAATGTGCTTGTTCAGACACAACAGATGTATTCTTTACACAGGGCAGAGCTCTAACTGAAGAACTCAAGCGCTCTCTGCTGGCCGAAATTAGACTGCAAGGGCTCAAGGGCTGCCGTTCAAGGACGAAACGTGCTCGAAACGCATCAAACACTGACCTGGTTTGCGTAATGCTTCGGCAGCTTCCTCTTCTCAATCTCCATCCCTTCTTCCTCCTCTGCGTCGCCATCTTTCTCCCGTTCCCCCAGGTCCTGCTTTTCCATGTCTTCCTCTCCATCGCTGTCTGCCCCGGTCCAGTCCCCATCAGCCAAGCGCCGTGCGTGGTTGACATAGTTCAACCTTTTGCTGAGATTGTCGGAAGGCAAAACGATTTATTTTTGATACTTCAGCAGTGGCTTCATTTCTTTTGCACAGAACATACCAACATAGTGTAGTTTCCCAGCACACGGTGCTTATTAATCCCTCAAAACATTTAAACATGATCCGACCTGAAAGCAGAAAGTTATTTGCAGAACTAAGGATTAACGTGTCTGCAATTGCAACACCTATTATTTGTAATGAGCCATCGCAGCAGAACTGCTGAAAATGTCTGAATGTTGCAAAGATGGAGGAAAGTAGGTGAAACGTGTTAACATCTTCTTATACTCGGTAAGCAAATACAGACGTCAGAGTTTTCTGTTGAAGAAAGAAAAACCCACAACGGACACTAAAATAACTCGAGACAGACACAGAGGTGATAATAGACAAAAAAATATGTACTGGAAATTAACTCTTGAAAAATCAGACTTTGCTTTTGAATTGTGGATCAACAGAAGCATTTAAACTGACCCATAGAAGGCCCCTTCAGAATAGTCCAATGTTTTGTTCTTAGCCGTTCTTTTTTTTTTTTTTTTTTTTTAAACCAGCTGTGTCTTGGGTCATTATCCTTTTGGATGACCTGCGACTGCGACCCAGCTTTCCGACACTGGCTGACACATTTGGCTCCAGACTGCCTCGATAGTTTTGGGGTTTCATTGCAGAGATTCAAGACGTCCTGTGCCAAATGCAGCAAAGCAGCCCCAGAGCACAACCGAGCCTCCTCCGTGTTTCACAGTGGGCACGGTGTTCTTTTTCCTTGCGTGCATCAATGTTTGCGTCTTGACTGTCACAACTTGCCCAAAAAGCTCCAGCTTTGTCTCATCTGTCCAAAGGGCACTCTCCCAGAAGCTTTGTGGCTTCTGCAGTGGTGTCCTCCTCGGCCGTTAAGTCATCCACTTTGGCTCAAACAGCGATGGAAGGTGTGACCCGACACTGATGTACCTTGGCTTTGGAGTTCACCTCTAATCTCTTTGGAAGTTGTTCTTGGCTCTTTGGTTTCCATTTGTATTATCTAGCTCTTCAACTCTTCAATTTTTCCTCTTGTGGTCACGTCCAGCAAGGTTGGCCACAGTCCCCTGGAGAATTGTCTTTCCCATCTCCTGAGACAACTCCCTCCTTAGCTTTCTGTGGTCAGTGTGGTACATTACTACAGTTTAAAATGTGCCTCTGATCAAATCATTTTTAATGATTCTATTGAACCACAATTCAAATGCAGTGTCTGAAACTTCATTTTCAGTATTTTGTCATATTTATAATCACTTTTATCAGTTTCAAGTTATTTCAGGGATCATCGTGGGTTTTTCCTCCTTTTAATGGAAGGGTACCAACAGTTTTGTCCAGGTCTGTATTTGGTAAATTGGGTTTATCAAAGAGTATGTAGCATTAAAACACGCAACATTTGGATGGGAAGAAACATCAAATGCAGTGGGGGGTATTTACGTTTTCTGAAGGTCAAGAAAGCGCCGGCGCCGCTCACTCTGCTCCAGCACGCTGTACTTGCTCTTGTACTGAGCCAGCCGAGGGTGGGGGGCGGCTGTACTGTTGGGCTCCTTGGACACAGCGAAGCTGGCCGAGAGGGCTTGGGTCAGGTCATCCATGAGGACACTGTAAATACACCAGAAGGCGATACACTTGATTTCATTTTTTTGCTTTTTAAATCACTATATCTAAGCCTGAATTAAACTGCCTAATTGAGACCTCAGGTCATTCATTGACTTTAAGGGGCAGCTTGCAGCACAGATCGACTTCTTTCTGATGGATGTTGTCTGACTGCCTCTTACGTGTTCATATTCCTTACAGGATTGTAAATCTAAGTGTGAGAAGCACAGCAATCGTAGAGTTCTGGTTCGGTGTTGCTCTGCTGCCTCACGGACGCTCTGCGTCACATCAAAGAGTGTCTGAGGACAATGCCAGACTGTCTGTATGAAAGGTTAAGTTTAGCTGGAAGCAGATTCCGGGCACACAAATAATACCGCACCGGTCGTGGTTCAAGCTGGAGAGTTTGGAGTAAAAAGTAATTAAAAAATTATAAAATCCAATTGAATTGTTTTGGAAAGATTTGAAACAGGCTAACATAAAATTTTTTAAAAAATCCTCAAACATGAGAGAATAGTGGACAAAAGCAGAGCAAGTTGTTTCTGCTAAGAGTCCCTAATGGATAGAAAATACAAATGCTCCTTGTTAATCTGTAGGCACCATTTCTTTTTAACAAGCAGAAACCTAAACAACTTCAGATGTAGATCACATTTTCAGTTGACAGGATGAGGGAATGTTTTCTCCTCATTTAACAACTATTCTTTCTCTACTACCGAGTTTCTGTTGTGGAATGCCACCAGACACAACCACCATAAACATTTCAACATAGGTATTTAGTCATTTTCAACGTGTGTGTATCTCTACGTCTCACTTATTCGTCTCAGGTAAAGGAACCACTGAGGGCTAGAATTCATTTCAATTCAAAGTTATGCGACACTGAACCACAACAAACTGTACCGTCTGCTAATATGGTATTCTACGATTTATGCTAAACGTCAAACGTGCAATAGCGAAATAACTTCGCGACAAACGTCCTCTAGTCTGTCGGGAATCTAACTGAATTGAATTGAATTGTGAGGAGAAAGCCCGGGGACAATTGAGTTCCTCCTTGCCACATGTAGCCAGCCACATATGTTAGCAGCTAGCTACATGCTACACCACCTTGCGCAGTGCAGACCAACGGACAGTTTGCAACACCGAACTTGGAACGATATGTTACAGCTTTGAGTTCCTATAAGCTACAACAAAAGGGACCGTTTTAAAGGGTATACAATAATATATATTTATATTTAACTACACCGCTAGCTAGAGAAAATAGATACCTGGGCATTCAGAGAGGCTGCTGCTGCTGTGACGTCACGCGGCCGCGGCCACCCCCCCCTTCTGTTACAAATTCTAGTTGGTCGACCAAATATGATAAACTATCCCAGGGTTTAACGCTTTTATTAGAAATACATTTTTACTGGCGCACACACAGCAGCAGCAGTGTTTTATTTATCTATTGTTATTATTGTTATTTTTTTTAGCAGTGTTGCTGAACCAAAACTTATGGCCTACGTCTACTGCTGTTAAATGGATGTTGAGAAGTGAAGTACATGTTGTGGAACTGAAGTATAAACAGAAAAGAACTAAAGTATGAGTTTCATCAATACTATCAAGAATATCGAGGTTTCTTCAGACCTTTACGTTTACGTTTACGTTTACGTTTAAACCACCGCAACCCCTTGCTTTTACCCTTGTTGGCTTGCTTTCTTCATCGTTTTGGGAACGACCCTTTCGGGATTTTTAAAGAAATGATGCTACAGAATTGAACCTTGAATTCAAACATATCATACTTGAGGGTTTTCAGCGGAAGCATCAAACAATAGCATTATGGTCGCCTTTATACCAGAGTCCACACTCTACTTCTATTGTCATTAAAAAAAAAAGGTTATGTTATAAGCTGTAGGCCAGCATCGTCAAAAGATAATTATCCCCATCTGAGGGCCTGATTACATAAAAGTGTCTCTCGGATGTTGTAACCAGCAGCGTGTGCTGTGCTATTCCTCCTGCTGGAGGCGGTGTTGACCCAGTTTCTCTTCGTTCAAACAACATAAAGGAGCTGATGAAAAAAAGGCGAAGTTGCCTCCAATTGTCTGAGCCTCGCGTCATGGAAAGAGTTACTTTGTTACTGCGCGCTGGGAAATAATCTTAAAGGGATGATAGTGGCCCGCGATGACTGCTTTCCCCTCGGCTTGTACAGTGTTTGGTTCTTTGTTCTTCACGTGTGAAATCTGAGGACGAGAGATGCGCAGGGACCTGTTTACAAGGAAAACGCAGCAAGTTTCAGTCTGAGGAAAAGCGGTGCAGGCTCAAAAATGCACTGGGATACCATTACTCATCCCACTGTTTTTCTTCGAGCCGGGCGACTTTGTCTTGGAAATGTGTTGATCGCGGATCGTTTTTAGGCTCCGTGATGACAAACAAGTGTCTGATAAGTAAGCATCGCGACCTAACAGCCCAATTTAAGAGGATTAAACCGACCCGTCGGTGATTTTGGAGGAGCTGTTTGGTGGAAACGGTTTTTGTTTTGAATCTGTTTTGGCTGCACTGTGAACGGAGGTACTTTGTGCTTCTATAAAGAAGGCCACATTATGTCATTATAGCTTGAAATTGGCGGTAGACCTTCAGGTATAACACAATAATAGAATAATAGTCTCAATGGGCTGATACTGTGTCATAAGACATTGTTTTAGACGTAGTAGGTTTATGTAACCTTTGGCATCAGAGCTTTAGATTTACACAGGTCATTTTATTCGGTTGCACACCTGATCCAGCACCCCCAACGTAACTTGAGATGAGTTTAAATATTACAGTAAGCTAGTGTCAAATGTTTCCAGTACAGCATGCTCCAAGACGGTGCCACCAGCAGAATCTAGGCATGTAGAAGTTTCTGGTTTGGGACCCTTACGAGTATCAAGATGTCAGTGAAAGCCAGAGCCATCTATACTTTTTTAAGTGAAAACAAAGAGGAGATTAGCATCCAGGAGAATGAGGAACTGGTTATCTTTGACGAGAACTCAGTGGATGGCTGGTTTCAGGGGGAGAACAGCCGGGGGGAGAGGGGTCTCTTCCCTGCATCTTATGTGGAGATTATTCGCACTCGCTCAAACTCCAATGTGACTGACTGCTCCATAAGTCCTGCCGGCTCTTTAGGGAACGATTCCCCCTATTTCCCATCCACTCCAAACACCCCACTTTCTACGGGACAGATCGATGATGAAGATGACTATGATGACTGGGATGACTGGGACGACAGATCCACAGTTGTGGAGGATGCTGATAACACCAGGAGTCCTGGAGCTAATGGACATGTCTTTCAAAGCCCGCTGTCCAACAACCCCAATGTGCACTATAGGGCCAAGTCGGTATCCAGGCAAGACAGCATCTCCAGCTCCAGGAAGGGCAGTATGGTGGGCAGAAACTTGAACAGATTTTCCAGCTTTGTCCGCTCAGGGGTAGAGGCGTTTGTGCTCGGTGACGTCCCGATGATGGCAAAGATTGCAGAATCGTACACTATTGACATGGGTCCTCTGGGGCCCCGGTGGAAGGAGAGCCCACAGCCTTTCACCTGCTCCATCGAAGACCCCACCAAACAGACAAAGTTCAAGGGTATCAAGACCTACATCTCGTATCGGGTGACGCCGAGCCACACTGGGCATCCTGTCTACAGACGCTACAAACACTTTGACTGGCTGTACAACCGCTTGCTGCACAAATTCACTGTGATCTCTGTTCCTCACCTGCCTGAGAAGCAGGCCACAGGGCGATTCGAGGAGGACTTCATCGAGAAGCGCAAGAGGAGACTGATATTGTGGATGAACCACATGACCAGTCACCCAGTCCTCTCTCAGTATGAAGGCTTTGAGCACTTTCTGATGTGTGCCGACGATAAACAGTGGAAACTGGGCAAGAGGCGGGCGGAGAAGGACGAGATGGTGGGCGCCCATTTCATGCTGACCCTCCAAATCCCCAACGAGCACCAGGACCTTCAGGACGTCGAGGAGAGGGTCGACAACTTCAAGTCCTTTGCCAAGAAAATGGACGACAGCGTGATGCAGCTCACACACGTGGCCTCGGAGCTGGTGCGTAAACATCTGGGTGGTTTCAGGAAGGAGTTCCAGCGGCTGGGGAATTCCTTCCAGTCTATGAGCCAGGCGTTCATGCTGGACCCTCCCCACAGATCAGACACCCTTAACAACGCCATCTCCCATACTGGCCGCACCTATGAGAACATTGGAGAGATGTTTGCAGAGCAACCTAAGTATGACCTCTTCCATATGCTGGACAAGCTTTCCCTCTATCAAGGCCTGCTCGCAAACTTCCCGGACATCATCCATCTACAGAAAGGTAATGATTGAAACACGAACGTTTCAGGGTGTGAGGCATTTCGCCAGTGTTCTTAATGCATACAGACTCCGTTACAGGGAAGCAACAAGATGATCACGTCTATAATCAGCACAGACGGTTGAATGTTTCCTGATCCTCCTAACTGTTTTTCATTCCTGCAGCTTGTCTGAACTTGATATCCAGAGACAACTTTCCCTTTAGAGTGGATAATAACTCAGTCTTTCCAGCCACTAGGCCACATAATGAGTTTCATGTCACATCAGTTAGAGTTTATCAGATGACATAGTCAGATAGACGGTAGACACCTCCATGAGGTTTTAGCAGATTATTATTCAGATATACACCATCGAAACCCCAACCCTGAATCATACTGTCAGTATCCTTTATGTGTCAGTCAGGGATGATTGTTAGGTCTCACACACACAGACACACACACACAAATACACACTCACGCCCATGCACTGTCATAATCTCTTGCTTCGACAAATACTTTCAACCCTGCAGTTTGGCAACCTGTGCAAACAGGTCTGTGGATTTAAGGAGGTGGTTTTCTCGGCGAACCATTTTAGTCATGTACTGCCATTATTTGTCAGTTAACTTCACTCGGAAGTCTTCTGTTTTGCAAACTTTATTCACAAATAGGTCAAAATCTTTTTTTCGGGGAGTGATTTTGCAACCAACAGCCATGATATCACGATGGCAAGTACATTTAGAGGAAGCTGTGTGTGGACTGAGAGGTTATGCTGCCTTCCCATTTCACCAGTTGCATTAACTTTTGATCAAATCCCAACATAATTTCATAGTTTCTGCTGCAAATGCCACATCCGTGTCCTTTTCACAAATTTTCAGAAGTGACATTGTCTGATGTTGGCGCAGAGGCGTTTTAATGATTAACTTTAATGACCTGAAATCATAAAGCTGGCCATTGTCCTGTAGCAGTAACTGTAACTTATTTGAATACATCATCACGGTTGTGTTTGTGTGGATTTTTCATAAATCCCCGGCTGAAATGTTTGTTCTGGTGAGCACTGGATTCTCCAGTCAGCAAAAAAAAAACAACAGGATTTTCTGCGCAGATAAGGCGCCGGTGCATCAAACATTCTGTGTCCACTCTTGAACAAACAGCACATCAGCTGAGGGGAGTGAGCTCGGGAGGAAGGGATGGGCTGCTACCAGTGGGGACGGAGTAATGGTTATCTCCATCAAACAGCTGGCTCTCATTATCGCAGCTTCCATCAGTGATTCAGATCAGCTGGTTAAATTTGGTCACTCCACCCAGGAAAATAAATGGGAAAACCAAACGCTTTGATTGAGATAAAAAAAAGGCTCCGTCCACACGGATAAGAAGAAAATACATTTAATTTGTCAAAGCTTGGTTGTGTCCAGTTGTTCAGACAAGTTGTACCCTCACAATGAAAAGTTGAACAGTCTAGCTAACGGTGGCTAATGTTAGCTAACTTTCTACTGTTGTGTTGTAACAAATGCCGCCGAGTCACTTCTCTGTTCGATGAATGAATCTAATCTGCTATTTGTGTGTTAGCATTTATCATCATACGATCATAACTTGGAGCCACAGTAGCAGTTATTGATGATATTCACAGTGGAAAAAATACAACAGATTATACAGTGATACTTATTCCTTTAGATTTAAGAGGACCTTTCTGTTTGCCCCACATATTTGTGTGGATGTTTTAGCAGCTACAGTACTGAGCAAAGGTCAAGCCATCCCTAATTTTTTATACTGTGGCCGGGAAAACAGGAAATACGTGCAGCGATTTATTTAGATATCAGCAATCATGAGGCAGAAACAGAGTCTGTACACTTCCAGTGAGCTTTTTGAGGGCATACTGCACACCATGCAGAATCATGCCAAGTTTTTGGCTAATAGCCCTTTGGGAATCACTTTGTGGGTGCAAAAAATATTGTTTTGTGCCAATAAAACTGTGTTATCTTAGTTCATAGATGCAACAAAAAGACGGAACAATTTATGTGTCTTTGCAACAGGCTGCTGTTGTTCCCAAGTACCTCAAGATACGATTCAAAATTGGATCTTTGCGAAGTTGTCTGTTATGTGTAGACACAGCAAAGGTTCGTCCCTTGAGTTAGGTGCCGTTTTATGCTGGACTGATTTATAGGACAGTGGTATGTGGCTTAAAAAATGGTCGGGAACAAGGACCGGACTTCAAATGAGTGAAAAAGCATCAAATATCCAAAGGAAAACTTTGAAAAAAATGGTAGCTCTTCATTTAAATAATGTTTTTTTTCCAAATCTGTACAGTTTGAGGTTTGCAAAGTTCCTTTAAGACAGAGGTAACATTGGACAAGTTTGGCCTCTTTTGTTAAATAGGAAATGCGTTCTTCAAAACGAGCTACCGAAAGTGTAATGTTTGGAATAGCCACAAACACTGCGCACGAGGACATAGCGCTGCGGTGTTGTTGTCCAGGCGGGGACCTCTTCCCTCTGCTGGGTCTTCCCTGCCGCTCCAGATAACTCCCCTCGATGTGACTGGTGTTGTGCTGAACCAGATACAGCTGTGGCAACACAAAAACTGAAGTCAGCCATATCCGATGCGCTGTTCCTCCTCCTCTTCAACCTTTTTATTGCTTTTTTTTTTCTTTCCCTGCCTGGCTTCTTTGAGGTCTATCCAGGCTGGTTTCTAACTGGGATCCCTGTGAACTACAGGGATGGCTTCAGGATGCTGTGGTGGGCAGCGACTGCATGTCGCCTTAAAGAAAAGTGGGTCAAAGCGGGAGGAAGGTTTTTGGGGATGTGTCAGAGAAATATCAGTGCGTCCTGTCTGTCTCTCTCTCCTTGTTTTTCTCCCTGTCTCACTGGTCTCTGGTCGGTTTCCTCACATCTGGGTAATTCTTTTCATCTTTTCCCCTGCGGACATCCACCTCAGAACCGACTGCCTGGGCACTTGCTCTGGTTTCAGTAACAGGAGAACATAAATCCAGTCTGATGCAGAGCCTGGAACCCTTAACAGTGCACTGCAGTACTTTGAACCTCTGCCAGAGCTAATCCCATAGTTAGACCGTGATCCCATTTGAATACAATTGAAAGTCTTGATTTGGAGGGTTAATAACATTTCATTGTTGTAGAGTAAAAGGCTTTCTGAGGCTTTTGAGTGTGAGAGATATGCACACTGCAAGCTACAACCACACAGCCTGTTACACTCACTTGTTTGATGGTTGCCCTGGCTTATGAATTAGATTGTGCTATCAGTGTTTTTGCACATAATCGCATACCACAATCAGAGCTGCACTACTGGATGTGCGTTCTCAGGACATGTGAACACTGATGTTCGTGGGAGTAAAGGAGATATCCCGTTTTTGTAGATATTGCACTTGACAACACTCGCAGTTCTAGTCTGAGACACAAAGAACCTCTTGTAGGTTTGAGTTGGTACAAAAGGAAACACAAAAGAGCAAAACCAGTGCGCCCCACAGTGCCGGTATCTGTCCACACAGATCTGATCACATGCAGCATAAACCCAGACTTATAGGTCAGATATGCTCTAATTACCCTCTCCTTCTGAAATTTGTTGTTTAAAAAAAGAATTATTTTGAACCGGGTTTCGTCCGGGGCGTAAATCAGTGTCGGACCGCCACTGACGCTCATTGAGGTATGCACAGGAGCTGGCACACCGCTCTGATTCTTAACACCGTTTCATGCTGGTCCAAAACTTCACCAATTCCCAATGATTAGGCTCCACTTGGTGAGGAAACCTCTACTCTCATGGTCCAATATAGACACTGGGGAAGTAAATGTTACGTTAGTAAAAGTGAGTTGGGATTTATGAAGCCATCCCCTCATCCACCCCCTTTTAAAAGGTTTTTTTTTTCTTCCCACAGAAAAGATAAAGGTTAATGATATCACATACAATGCTATCCGTAAATTCCATCAGTATTACAGTCCAGAACAAAAGGCAGAACTCCTCCTTTGGGATTGTAACAGAGCTGCTGCACAGACACCACAGACTTAGCTCCGCTCTTTCCTTTCCACCTCTCTGATCTTCTTAATCTGGGCTAGCAGTTCCAGTAATGCCTTAGATGTTGTCTTCTCCACTGCCCTCGAGGTCAGACTAAGGTCAAAAAGCCACAATCTCTGTAGTGACCAGATGCGATGGTCCGGTCGAAAAGTCTATTTCGCTTTTAGAGCTGTTTGAGTTCTCCAAATGCGAAGGAGAGGAGCTCCGATCACTTAATCACTTGTGAGAAGGACATTTTGTGGAAGCTAACGCAACATTTACTGTGAAGTTGTTTTTTTTGCATTTTATGTGAGTTTTGGTTTAGCTGGAAAATTTCACACGAGGTCACTGCAGTTAAGGTTCCAGGTCCTGAAATCACAAAGTCATAAATGACATAAAGCAAACCATGAACCATACTTTGGATGCACAGCTTTGATCTGTCTTAGTTTTTTTTTTTTTTTAGGGGGGGGTTCACTTTTAGATTTCTTTTAAACTGTCGAAAGTGAAAGTTTTTCTTTTCCCTCCTTCAGCTGTTGCTTACAGCTCAGTAAAACCCGCTGCGATCCAGAACAGAGCATTACTCTGAGAATAAACCAGCTCTTATGGGATGAATCCAGCAAGCCAGACAGACCTTTGATATGGACAAGAATTTAGTTGTCTTCCATATGGTAACGCATTACAAAACCACATGTGGGCCCTATCGTGTGGAAGGAAAATACATTTTGTTTAGCAGCTCTCAGGAAACGTGTGTGCCAAATGCCCCCTTGATCTGCGTGGATACCAGAGAGGTGTCTGACTTTAAGTGTTTTCATTTTGACTGCAAGCTCATGTGTGTCTTTGTGTTTTGGCTGCTCGGCCCTTCTGGATACTGTGGAACTTTTCTAAGAGCACAGGCCGTTTTTGTTTGATGGGACAAACGTGTTCAGGATTGTTACCCCATGCACTTGTTTGAGCACACAAGACAATAAAGCATTGTCAGCAGGTACACAAACTGGAATCGGAGAGGTGGCGGTCGGGTTTCCAGAGCGTGCATCGGACCAGTTACGGCACCTTTAAAACGCAGACTGCATGTCATGTGGTTAGTTGACTGTGGTGACTACGAAGAGCAAAGGTTTTCTCTTTCTCCTGACTGCTTACTCATAAATCTTGACAAAGGCCCTCGTCTTAACGCACACTGCTTGTCCACATGCCTCCGTATTCCTAACTGTGTTGGCCCAGTGCAGCGTTGTTTCACACTCACAGAGATTACAGATGTCTCAGAGAACACCTTCCTCACCATCCCTGCCTTCCTGCTCCTCTTAAAGCGCCACAGATTTTGTGGAGATAGACTCGACAAAGGCATTAGAGAGGCCTTAGTTTACATGTTAGCTTACATGAAAAAGGGCAATAACAGTTGAGCAACTGTATTGAGCATGTATCAATCTGATAATGAACAAAACCATTCGAAACACGTTTTGGCTTTCATTGAACAATGCACACTTGATCACTAACCATCAATGTAATAGTTGAAGTTAAAGGAGAAGTTTATTTTTTTTTAAACCTGGACCTTATTTCTGGCATAAAATACGTTCATCTGCTCACCGATAACAGTTTGGTGAAAGTCGGCATCTTTTGGACGCTATTTAGATCCGCGTATATCCATATTACGGGAGTGAACGGAGGCATCGGTCGAGGCCCCTATATATGGATATACGCGGATCTAAAAATCATCCGAAGGACGCCGACTTTCATCAAACTGTTATCGGTGAGTAGATGAATGTATTACATGCCAGAAATAAGGTTCAGGTTTTAAAAAAACGAACTTCTCCTTTAATAGTTCTAAATTAGCTTAGCCATCTTGAACCAGGCTTCCAAGAGGGTCTTTGTTTGTTTGCCATCAGTGATGCTGGATTTTCATTTAACATAGAATTATTGTGTGGGATCAGATTTGATGAAGTATGTTGGTGTTGATTCTCCTTCTCCTTAATCCTGGTCATGGTAATCCTAGGAGCATGAATAATAGCAACGGTATTATTTTTCCTTTTTCACCTCTCTTCCAGAAGGCTTAGTCTATTCAGATTTTGGATGAGAAGTGAAACATCTTGAAAAACCAAGAAAAAAAGTCTGGACGCTCTTGCTCGAGTTCTTAGGTTGACTGAGTAATGAGTCCAATTTTTGATCGGAAGTTCGACACTAGCAACGCAACCAACCATACCAGTGTATGCACATTACCTCATTTTCTGGATCTAACCTCCTTAAGTAAAGGTGCTTTTTGACATGTGGCTTTTCTGAAGTAGCTAAAAGATGATGTTAGTCTTTCGCAGGATGTCGCTCTGGTCACATTGCAGTCCACAAAGCAGTCAAACCAGGAATTTTACAGCCCAGTGTGGATAGCTTGTAACATCTGGATTTGTTTGTGGATAGATGGCTGAGACAGAAAGGCGGGGAAAAAAAAAACGCTCAGAAAAGTCTATCTCTGCAAGCCCAACCCCAAAGGTTCCAGGTAATCTAGTTGTAGCTCCCCACCAGGGTCCTCACTTGGAACTCTGCTTTGCCCCCTGGTTCTGTTAGCTTTCGAGAGGAAAGATTCCTGCGGTGGAAATCCAGCATAAGATGCATCTGTCACATAATTGGTGACAGTGTGGCAGTAATTCTTGTTAGCCAACATGTTAGATTCTGAACGGATCTATTGTTGGTCAAAATGCCCAGAAGTTCTTCTGCAAGCCCAAACCATTCAGTTCTCTGTGGGTGAGCAGCATTTCGTCACCACAATTGTGGATGTAATTCCTTCCATCAGGGTGCACATATTCCTAAAGCGCTCATCACATCCACTGTGTGCAGTTGCTTCACATCACAACACAGGAACTGAGAGGCTTCTTTTATCACCACATTAATGGCTGCAGCAGGCAAAGATCCACTTTTTACCTTAGAAGTGACCAGAGGGGTGCACTACGAGGCAAGATTAGTGGCTTAGTGGGTTTTATTGAGTTGAAAGTCAGAGTTTACAGTGTCACAAAAGTGGGTCTCTTTTAACCTGGCTAGATTGCCATGGCAACTGAGGCAGAGCTAGAAACCTTCACTGGAGCGGTTTATGTTCGGAGTTTCGGACTAAATCAACTTTAAAAACAAAGCTTCATGCTTTCACCAATTTTTATCCTGATGATCTCTCAGAGAGCAAAATCAGACTGAAACATTAAATGTTTATGGGTGACATGATAACAAAACTGAAAACGCTAAGTTGAACAAACATGGGATTGTGTGATAGAAAAACAGTCACAACACAAAGTTGATTTAGTGACATATTTTCAGCATTACAAATAATTGTTCCTATTTGTCAGGGTGAAATTCAATCAATAAAAGTTTGGTTTTCGGTGAAGGACTTGGGTCATTGTCAAAGCTAAAACGCTCTTCTTATCAAGTTAAAAGTTTAGACAGGCATGTGTGAACTTACTAATTTGCACTACTAACAATTTTCCGGCAGCATTCTTCTCTTGTCTTAGTTGCAACAACTGTGTTTTTATTGATCTATTATAGAACTTACTGTTTTTATAGAAAAGTGTCAGGTGATAGGTGTGTTTTGTGCAGAAGAACTCTAAAATGAGGGTAAAAATGCCCATTTGGTGTCGCGCACAGAGCCTGGAGAGAAAAGTTAACAAAGGAAGATCTGAATTACTGCTGTGGTACATGTCATTCCCGAAAGCCTGGCTGTGCTAAGATTAAAATACAGTTGCCGTTAGCCATGCGTACATGTCTTTATCGTGGCTGCCCCGTGCATCCTGTGTTCGTTTGGTGCATTGGTTGTGCACGTCCTCAGAAGTGAACGTTACACATGCGCAAGCTGCAACATGTAGGTGACCAGTAGGGGGGTTGTAAGCTTACTTTTGATGTTTCGATGTTCGGTATGATCAATTTCTCACGCCATGCTTGGTTTAGGGGCCTCACATACCATCGACAATACCACTGCTGTCGCTTTTTCTGTCGCGATCTTAAGATCAACAACGTGCTAACCTTCTCTATTCACCCCGTCTTAACTGTTTGTCAGAGGGCTTCTGCTTGCATCCTGTAAATCCAGCAGCAGCTTCCGCTCTAAGTGATCCGGTGCGCCCCCTTTATGCTTGCCCACACAGGCTAGCACGTGAGCAGTTACGCTGAGAACAGAGACGGCTGCTTACGTTAACGCGAGGTGAAACAGCAAATGTAGCTTCAGCCTTAATCTTGCTTTGTGCATCACCCACCCTGTGTAGCCTTTAGAAACACTGCTCTGACAGCATATCTAGCGCAAGGCATCACTGGGGTCTGAGTGACTGTTTGCATATTTGACCTGTGGCCTACCATGCCGAGCGGTTGGAGTAGAAATCCTCCCTCAGACATGGAAGTTTTTCCTGCTGTGACATGCAGAAAACTACCAATTCAGCAACACCATTTGAAAAGAGCCCATTCCTTACAGGTTATAGATAGATAGATAGATAGATAGATAGATAGATAGATAGATAGATAGATAGATAGATAGATAGATAGATAGACAACTTTATTAATCCCTTTGGGAGGTTCCCTCAGGGAAATTGAAATCTTCATCTCACTCAGGCAAGACAACACCAGAACCCATATAAAGATAATAATGATAATAATAATGATAATGTTATAGTAGCATACTAGTAATAGTAATGAAAATAGTAATAATAGTAATAATGGTGATAATAATGAATAATTAATAACAATATGTATATAAATTTAAGTATAAAGTAAGATTGAAATTATTAAAGGAAGATTATTGCATTGCATTACACAGCGCCAATGGTGTAATTAATACTGTGGATTAAAAAAAAAAAAAAAGTTTGCCACTGATAACTTTGATTTGTATTTCTACAGTCTTTTTATTTGGGATTGAGGCTTTAAAACTAACTGACGTACAGCTCAGAAAGTCCCGGACTGTATTTCATTTGGTCTTTCCTGTGCGGGTGGTGAATTTTTCTATGATTTACTCTTTCGGATCCCATTAAAGCAGGGCTCAGTAATATGGGGTTTGTTTACCATGCAATACACACCCCAAAGCTGTAGGGGGAGCTCCGTAGAAAATAGGCGTCAGTCTAGCCAGACTGTCGTAAACCCAGCAGAGGCAATTTACGGTTTATTTTTCAAGACACTGGCAGAGAGTTGGAGAAGTAGAGAAGCTTAACTCGAATCTTTTGGGCAATCCGGGCTGATTAGATCATTTCGAGGAGGGGATTCGAGTTATACGGACCACTTGAATCACTTGAGTCACTTATAAAAAAAAAACCTAAAAAAAAAACCCTTTCTGCCATTTAGTGGCTATGCGCCTCGCCTTTTTTTGTTGTCCCATTTATCAATTCATTTTGATAAATCAAAGAGCAGCCTACGGCTACAAGTTCATTAATTTATTTTTGTCAAGTAATAATTCAATGCCATTTTATCTGAAAGCCAGACACAACAGCTAGTTAGTGCATTTACACAGCGACAAATGTGGTAGCATTAGGTGAGGCAATGCTGAGTTTAGACCTACAAGTAAACAACATGGAATGATCTTGCCCTCCCTATATCACTAAATGATTATTTTTCAACGACTGTACAAGATGCATGAAGCCACGCTAACCGAGCCTGTAGCTGCCTGTAGCTGCCGACTGTAGCTGCCGACTGTAGCTGCCGACTGGGCGCAAGCTCGTCAAGTCACGAGACAGAATCAAAACTTAAAAAGCTCCGAGTTGGCATGGATCCGCTACGTCTGACCGCTGAATCGCTGGCTCTGGGTGACTCAGCGGTCAGACGGGCAAGTAGCGGTGGTTCTGCCATCACGATATCTATTACAAACTATATTACAACTCTAGAATCTAACGGCATTCAATTTAGCCGTCGACAGCTAATGGAGAGGGGGTGTGTCTCTCAGGCTACCTGGCTCGGCTCAGAGCCCTTTACGACCTGCCGTGAAGCAGTAGTTCTCGGCTCTAGTGTGTCGCGAGACTTCCAGAGCTAAACAAAGCACGCGGCGCCACAGGCAAAGTTGCAAGCGCTGTTTCGGGCTAGGGCCACCAGATGGAGATGGAAATGTCACCGTTTTCATCTGAACGGGTCAGCCAAGCAAACTGATGATTGCCAAGCAATTTTATGACCATAAAAAAGTTGCATAGCATGTCTTTAAGGTATCAAAACTATGAATAATTAGATAAGTGGCTGCTTTGAATGCCAGGTTTTTGCCACGTCTGCCACCTAGTGGTCACCTAGATCACATGCATGTCACCTCTTCCGCCACAAACCCGAGATGGCAACAACCAAATGACAAACTCACGGCTTCAAAGCAGTTCTCCGCAAAGCTTGGTGACTATGTACTTCTTTCATTGAGTCTATGCCTCTAAGCCATGCTCATAGAAACTATTGATGTTAACAATGAGTCAAATCAGGATGTAATCTTTTGAAAAGGGTTAGCTTTTTAGCTTCACTTTGTGCTTATCTTCAATGTCAGGATTGTGGGAAGTGGGAGTCATATCATTGTTCGACCGGTTCCTTCTTTGTAATGTCATGGCATTGTATGTAAAGCTGCTAACACTTCTACCTGTACTGCATCAAAATTTGATTCTCCACTTTCAGTGTTTAGTGGAGAAGTGTCATTTTTGTTCCCCATTTAACTGCCAGAAAGTCTCTAGTTGTTTGAAAGCTAAAGCTGCTGTCATGGCAACACTGACATGATTCTTGTGGTTGATCAGAATCCCTCAGAGGTTGGGGTGGTTAACATTGCATCATGTTTTTTTTGTTTTTGTTTTTTTAAGTTAAGATGTTGCTCATTTGCTTTACCTCTTCTGAGCCATTGCAACACTTCTCACAAAACAAGTTTACAGGGAGGAAACAGTACAGCATCTGTTCCACAACAAAAGAGCTGATGTGATGTCACAACCAGAAACACAACAGAGCGCCTGGAAGACATCGCAGCTCCTGTCTCGCAAGTCATAATACAGAGATATATTCAAAGGAATTATGATGCAACTATTGATGTTAAAAATGGTCTTATGTTTGCCCACTATTTGAGGACCACAAAATATGTTGTGACGCAGGCCAAGTTTTAAAAAGCACACTCAAATCTTATTAAAACAGAAGAAAGTGGGAGGTGAAAATCCAAAATATGCACATCCAGATCCAGTCCCCCCTACAAACGTAGGAAAGCTGAGCTGAAAGGGATAAAACAAATTCAGCTGCAGAGGAACACTGAGATAAACACTGCGTTTATTAGCACTAATGAATAACACTTCCCTCCAAAACTAGCAAAGTTGAGCAAATCCCCTCTCAGTAAGCATCATGATAGGATAGATTTCTGACGTGGGAGGATTTATAATAGTCTGGGTGAATGGGAAGAATATAATAATTTAAGATTCGATCTCTCTACACATTAAAAAGAAGAACATCTGTTGAACTTCTCTGCGCATGGCTTCAATTATAGTTTTTTTGATTCGAGTTGTGGAGCTTTGGGGAGAATATTTGAGCTGAACAATTGAGCAAAAACTGGATGAGCTCAAAGGCGTATCGAGTGTGCAGAGGAATTCAAGTGGTCACTGATTAAATATTTCTGGTAACTGTAATTCGCATTGTAGGCCAGAGAGGGTGGTTTTGTTTTTCCATCAGACTTCATTAAGGGGGGAGGGGGGGGGGGTCCTAACTAATCTTAGGATAAGTTGTGTGCACATTCCATCTCGGGACGTAAACTCTTGCTCCGCTTTATCGGTGTGTCTGATTGACTGCTGCAAACACTATTATAGTTAGCTTACTCAGCAGTTTTTTTTTTCTGTCCTCACAGCTTTTAAGACTCGCTTTAAACACTGAGTTACTGCAGAGTCCTTTTGACCCCATTATGCATTCTTGAAGCCGTGTCTCTGTTTTTCCTCTCCACTTCTTGAGGTTTTCTCCTCTCAATTTTCAGCTCTTCTGCACAAGATGTTCCCTTCCTTTCCTGTCTTTGTCTTTCCTTTTCTCTGTTTCTCTTCTCCCCTTCATCAAACGTTGATGTCATCAGTTACCTTGGTCTGTGTACCCAGTCGCAGCCTGAGTTAAAGCTGCAAACATTTACTGTGATATATGTTGATTTACATTAGAATGCTACCTTTTCTAAATGTACTTTGTAAATTTTTGTTGATAATTTCAAGTTGCCTAGCAAAGTAATACCTTTCAACGGCCAGCAGGCTACTTCTGCTGTTATTTACAGTGCATTACTGTAATGTAATGCAAATCGTTTCATTTTGTTTTCATTTACATTTTACAAAGTGTCCTGACCTCTTCGGAATAAGGGTTGTGCAAGTGCTAATTGTTAACCAACGCATCAGACTGTCTGAAAAAAAGAAACATAGCTGCTGTTGCACACATGCAGCCCTTGAGTTAAGGGCCGTGTATACTCTCGCAGCAGTGTGTCGCAGTGAGCTTGTCGCAGACATGACGCAGTTATTTTTGATTTATGCCCAATTTTGAAGCGCGGTCTGCGCTATGTTAATTCCACGCCACAACGCAAGAGGGACAATCACGAACAAGCTAGGATTGTGGGTGTGGTGGGTGGCGTGTTTCTCTTCCGGTTACGGAGGTCATTCAACAACAATGGCGACTGGACGAATGCGCACTTTGATTGAGATGCAGCTGATCGATCTAGAAATAGAAGAAATATTGCTACTACTGGAGCTGGCAGAGAGGCGAAAGAAGCGTCACGGTTAGCCGGTTAGCAAACCGGAAATACGCATAGTGTAGAGCGGATGTAGAGTTGACCAATCAGAGGCCTCCTTTCTTTCCTCCCTGCGGCACTGTCTGCGGTCAGTTACAATTTTGGGGAGGTGCACCAGAGTGTCTGCGGAAGGGGGGGGGGGGTATATTTGCGTTAACTGCGACACACACGCAGACGACCTGGTTTCCGACCATAAACCCCGCTTTAGTGCCTCAATGTGCACATACCACTGATCGCTGCTTACCACTGACCTCCTTTGCGAATGTGAAGCTGACGTTGCATGTTGCTTGTTGCTTGTTGCTTGTTTAGCAGTAAATTGTATTCCCTCTTGTGCTTCTACACTCAAAACTGTGGGATGAGCCTCAAAAAAACACATCTCAGTCCATATCTTCTCGTCATAACCAAATGCTAAAAGGATCTCCTCACTGCTTCACCACAGCACAATACCGGCTTATTAATGAGGAGATTTCGCATTCAGCTGAGCGACTCGGTCACTCCTGGTCAGGCGCATCTTTCCTCTCTCTTTTTCCTTGCTAAATCTGTTCCCTTCTCCACTAGTTTTTAGTAGTTTTTATTAGTCGATCAAAGCAAAACTAATCAGGCTGCAATGGCAGTAAGGCAAGGCAAGGCAAGGCATCTTTTTTATATAGCGCATTTCATACCACAGGCAACTCAATGTGCTTTACATAAAGACAAGGCATTTAAAAGAACAGCATAAAGCAGCATAAAAACAAGCAATTTAAAGAGAAAAAAAAAAATAAATTAAAGCAATCAAAGAAGAGGGGAAAAAGAAAAATATAAACTCAACCATAAGCACACCGAAAGAGAAATGTTTTTAACCTGGATTTAAAAGTGCTTACAGTTGTGGCTGATTTCAGTTCTGCTGGTAGTTTGTTCCAGTTGTGTGCAGCATAACAGCTAAAAACTGCTTCACCGGGTCTAGTTTGAACTCTGGGCTTCACTATCTGACCTGAGTCAGTAGATCTCAGAGCTCTGCTGGGTTTATACTCTGCTAGCATGTCATTCATGTATTCTGGACCTAAACCATTCCGTGATTTGTAGACGAGCAGCAGAACTTTAGAATCTATTCTGTATCTGACCGGGAGCCAATGTAAAGACTTGAGAACTGGGGTGATGTGATGTGATCTCTTTGTTCTGGTTAAAACTCGGGCTGCAGCGTTCTGAATGAGCTGCAGCTGTTTGAGACTCTTTTGGGGGAGTCCAGTCAGAAGACCGTTACAGTAGTCAAGTCTGCTGGAGATGAAAGCATGAATCAGCTTCTCCTGATCTGTTTGGGACTTGAAACCCTTAATTCTGGATATGTTCTTAAGTTGATAAAAGGCTGATTTGGTGACTGATTTGATATGATTGTTGAAGGTCAGGTCTGAGTCTATCAGCACGCCGAGGTTCCGGACTTGGTCTTTAGTTTCTAGAGACAGTGACTCAAGATGTTTACTGACAGCAAACCTCTTCTCTTTGTTGCCAAACACAATGACCTCAGTTTTTTCTTGATTTAACTGAAGGAAATTACAGTAGGCAGAGGCAACCGGAGAGCAATCCTCGCGGGTCCTCTATCGACTTCCATTTAAAAAGCATTCACTGGTAGGTTTACAGTGAAATCAATTCAGCACCCTTAGGCTTGCTATGTCCCAAAACTTCTCCTACGTTTAATTATTGATCTAATTCGATACTCATTTGCAGCGGCGTCGATGCTAAAAGTGCCGTCTCCGTATCCTGCAGTTGACGCACAACCTCAGCATCTTCGCAGGCAGACACACACTCACACTAACTCTCGCGTACTGTTCACATGTGAGTCCAGATGATTATGTCACCAAGATTCCAGCCTAAAAAGTGGCCAAAATAAACAGCCGGGATTACACAAGCATAGTGTTATTTCAGACTGCCGAAGATGGCCTGGACGTTTTAAGTGATGATATCCTATTGCCTAAGACTCCATGTTTTCTTTATTTAGGATGTTTTAATCTATTTTTTACGTCGCAGGTTAATGTCTAAATATTATGAATTAGATATTTAACACTCGTGGTTGTTTTATCGTGGTGTTAGCAGGTCAGTGCCATAAAACTGTCTTAAAGTGAGATCAATTCTAAACACTGGTCATTTATGGCTGTTATTTCAGGGACAACATATTACGCAGCTTGTGTACCAGACAGATCTGTGTTTTTTGTTGTGATTCCAGACCCGCAGACTTCAGCCTGTACGGCACATCTTCAGTATTTACACCGTGCGCAAACTTTTCATTGCTGCCCAACTTCTGTTGGCTTGCATAGCAGTTATTAGGGGAACTACAAAGAACAATATGTCAGCGGTTCACTGTGGTGCTTGACACAGACGTCAGACATCAGACATCAGTCACAGACACACACACACACACACACGGAGCCCTTTGCTAGTGGTTAGTGTTTTGCTGCGACAAGCCTCATTTGTCCTCACTTGCAAATGTTTACTGGTCTGTTCTGTATGAATAATGTTCACCGATCTTACTCAGTCACGTTAGTACTTCCGATGTTTGAAGTCTTTGAACCCGATTCCCAGATTAGTTTGTTTTAGAAGGCACTGATGAATCAGAATGGATTATTACTCCCAGGTCTCTTGAACAACAAAGCCTCAGACTTACTATAATGGAGCCAAATCGTGTGTAAGGTTTTTGCACAGGCAAGTGCTGTTTCACTGAGAAGGTTCGCCATTCACAGCACATTGTCTTGGACTTGTATGTCATGCCGTCACTAGTCAGATATTTCCTTGTGTACTTTTGGGAGAGGGAAAATGCTGTACAGTTCCAAATAAGGGGGCAATGGGGGTGTTGTACGTTCTGTGGTTTGTATTGCAGCAGTATGGTCATAGTCGCCTGGCTTTCACTTATATTATCCCACTACTGTTTCACTCTTTACAGCCTCACACACACAGGCACGCATGTAGGCCACACACAAAATGTGTGTTGGAAAGGTCAGGTTTTGAGGAAGCACGTCTTGATTTGTAACAATTGGGTCAGAATAGATGGATTTTGTAAGAAGAATAAGGCTACGGCTACACGAAAACGAAACGAGTTTTTTTTTGAAAACGGGTACGAAAATTATTGCGACCACACAGGAAAGCTTCTGTGTCCACATGGAAACGCGACTCTTGCTGAAAACGATGCAGTACACACGAAACACCTCTAGGTGCGCTGTAAGCCACCCCCACCGGTTACACCAGAACAATAGAAGAAGCAATGCGCATGCGTGTACGCCCCTACTTCTACCAGCGCGAAGCTCACGTTGTTCCTTCAACAACGCCGCTGTAGTTAGCAGTGTCTGCAGCAGTGCTGCTATCAATGTTGTGGGGTCCATGATGATCGCTGTCTGTCCTTGTTGTGTTGTCTTCTTCTTCCGGATTTTGAATGGAAGCCGCTTTTTGTTCTGGTCACTGAAGTATGTGTATACGTCACTGGCGTTGGCCATGTGGCTGTGACGCAGATGTAAACGAATCCGTTTTGGCTGTAATAACGGAAACGAAACGACGCCGTTCTCAGATCTTCCCACTCTGGAACCCGTTCTCCAAAACTATCGTTTTGGGGTAGTGGGAACGCCGGCTCCGTGTGGCCGCGACAGCCAAACGATAAGCAAAAGTATCGTTTACAGTGAAAAACGTTTTCGTGTAGCCGTAGCCTAAAGGCGCTAGCATGGTTGCCGCGTCTGTCACGGCGGTGTCGCACCGTGACGTCAAAATGACGTTTCAGGCATGGCGCTTGCCTTGAAAAGACGGCGCTGCGCGTTGTCGTGCACCAGTCGATTTTTGTAACTTGGCTGCGCCGAGAACAACGAACCGGATGGACCGATATGAGACCGGCTCAGTGAGGAGGTGCGTTTGTACAGGCAGCTGTACGAAACTGCAGAGAAACAGCACAGGGAGCACGTAAACTCCCAAAACTGGTGCACAGAGATTGGCAGAACTTTGGGGAAAGAGGGAGAGTTCTGTAAGAATGTGTGGAAGCAGCTACGGGACAGATACGTGAAGGCAAAGAAGAGGGCAGAGACTCTGTTGTTGCCGGGGGCTTCAAACCTTCACCTCTATTAACTGAATTAAAAAATTAAAATGATCCGAATACTGCAGCAGTATCATTAATTACAGTGTTCTTGCTCTTGACAGCGGCATTGTTTTCTTCTCCACTTTCGTGGTTGTAGAGTTGCGGTAACCTTAACGTAGCAGCGCCACCTCTGTGACGGAGAAAATTGCAACTACTGGCGCATCGACTTGCGCTGCTTGCGCCACTATACATGGCGGGCACGAAATCGTGACGTCATTAACACCACTCGCGCTAGCAGACGCGGCAACCATGCTAGAGCCTTAAGGGATGTACAGACAGAGAGAAACAGAGAGCTTAAGTGCCCCTTCTCAAACTACAAGCAACTCCTAAAGCTCACGCTACCTCATTAACAACACCAATTACAGCAGAATGTCTTGTCAAACAGTTGAGACAAGCACTCCACTTATCAGCCCATGTCAGCCCTTGCTGTGCTGCATTTAAATCACGTGGGTCAGCAGATTTATGCAAACTAGTGTCAGCTGTAGAGGCCCCACTCCAAATTTCAAGATGCCACCACTTAAGGGTTGAACAGGAAGGAAAGATGATTCACTTTAATGGGACTGGAAAAAACAACATCAGAGAAGGAGTTAAAAGAGACATGTTTGTCCTAAAACTGCTGTGTTTTTTTTCGTGTCAGTATCTTGAAAGAATCTGCAGCCTGCGGGGAAAAATAACGCTGACGCTGGCTCAGTTGGAGCTCAGCCACTTGGAAATGGGGAAATGATGTTAAAAATAACACAGAAAAAGCCCCAAAACATCGTCATCATATGCTGTAATAGCATGTCATGTCGCTGTAAACAAATACAAGTAATTTAAATAGAGATTTCTGTTGTCATCGCGACAAACGAATAGAAGATGGATGTAGATTTAGATTGCACTTCCTGCAGCTGCCCTGTGGTGACCCTGTGGGAATGTCTGATCCCAGTCGACCTTTTCGGTTTAGGTTTCAGTCCTAATTCATCTCAACCATCATTCTTTTTCATCCGCTGCCTCATTCTGGTATATATCTTACCAATCCAGCCAGCGTGTCTAAGCACATTTGCGTCAGTCAACATTGCATTGATACTGTTGGTGACGCATACAATAGCTTGGAAGCCCATTTATTACGTAGGATTGGCGAATGATGTGTTAAAATGTTCATGGTTATTCCATCTATGCACTTTTTCCTTCTTAGGTGGATGTAAGTTCCACTGATGTAATCGGTAATATCTTTGGGAATAACTATGATATGCTGCTGGAAGTGCTGAATAGCTTTCCATCACGCTTTCATACTTGGAGGCTGTGAAACAGGTATTAAATTACATTTGTTGGTGTCAAAAAAGTCTTCAAAAGAAGATTAAGAGCCCACCTTCTTTTCGGGAAAATGACCAAGATCTTAAGCTGTCATTCCAGAAAGAGTTTTGGTTGACGAAGCTGTCATCGCGCCCTTTAAAAGTTTATACATCTTCTACTGGTTATGTTGCGCATGTCCCCTGCACTCTGCCTTCCTCTCTTCTCCCTCTTCTTTGCCCTGTCTTTCCAACCCTTCTTTAACCCCTGTGAAGTGCGCCTATCTACCCAGCACACGCCCATAAATCTGTCACATGTGGAACAGTGCGGTAGCTTGTCTGGTCAGGCAAGATAAACAAATCATGACTTTCCACACCACTGGTCGTGTATCATTTAGCATTTGTTAGCTGAAGAAAAAGAAGCAGGGAGCCTTTCGTTATGGGAGGAATTTGTTGGTGCTCAATCTCAGCTTTTCATTCAGATGTTTTTTAGTATTGTGATGCAGATTTGTCTACTGGCAAGAGCCTCCGAGAGATCAGCCAAACATCTTAAAGGAAAACACAGTTAGCTGCAGGGAAAATTTACCTATTTTTGTTTTGACATTTTGGATTGTTTTGCGATTATTTTGCATTGGACAGGGAATGATTCAGGGGTGCCTTTCCTTTATGTTCCACAGACTTGCTTTCTGGTGATGCACGTTCTCCTCTCGTGTGGAAAACAGAATGCACAAATGTAGGTCAGCGCCACAGATTGAAATCCACCTCCTCCTCTGCTGGAGCCGACTGCAAGTGCTGTTCATGCTTTCCCACACTTCTGCCAGGAATTCCATACGAAATGCAGTGTAGCATGACCCCACAGATACAGCTAACCAATTAGACGTGAGAACATTTGAGCGAGTCCTCCTCGTTCAGTAGATACAGAATCAGAGAAGCAGATTTAGATTCACAGCCTCAGTTTAAAATCTATCTGCTTCCTGGTTTCAAGCTCAGATCATATGCGATTAAGATAGACTCACTAATCCGATGGGAACAGCGTCATGGCGCCCTGCCATCGGGCTGCCATGTTCTGCAATTGGAAAGTGATGTCATAGCAGTCTGGGTGGATGTGGTTTCAGCTTGTCCTCAACGTACTGAAACCAGACGTTTGGTATGCGGTAAAACAAGAAGTGATTGTGTGGTGTGTTCGCTGCTCTTCCTATAAAGTGTAAAGCTTCCAGTAGTTAATTTCGTGGGGGAAAGTTAGAGTGTTGATCTTTACTCTTGAGAGCCAGGGAAGTAGCACGGCGTAACAGTTTTTTATCACACAGTACAGCCCAATATAATATAGACCCACCCAAAGAGCAATAAATATGGGTGGTTGTCTTCAGCACTATATTTAACCTTCATTACAACTAAAGTTTTATGATTTTCTGAGGTTTTTTTGTTTGTTTTTAAAAAAAATTCAGAATACATTTCACAGCTTAACAGTGATGTGGAAAAGTCAGAAGTTTTTCCTAGGTTTTCAAGGTTGGCGCAACTCATTTTGAGAAAAGAAAAGAGAAAACGGTTTCGATAAGGTTTGTTTTATTGGCCCGGTTTCCTGCAAACGTCAGTCTTTTAGATTTCTTTCTTTCATCAAGATGCTGCAGGGCTGCCAGAACACGTGTCTGGTCATGTTTCTGGGCCAGAAGGAGCCTGATTTAGCAATTCACAGTGAGGAATAGGCAGATATGCAGGGCTGTATTTTATGCCAAACTGCTGTTTTTGTAGCCCTAAAAAAATTTAGTTTTGGTGCCCTATAAACTGAACTAAACAATGAGTGGGAAGAAACAAAAAAAGAAAAGACAGCCTCAGACTGTACCGGCAAGAGACAGGAACCCTTATGTCTGCTGTAAACTTAAGGGAAAAAACAATAGTGTCATATTGGACTGGGAAATGAGGTAAAATACATCGGCATGGGATTAATTTAGCAGTTCACAAACCAAAATGTGATGTAACTGTGGCTACATCCATCTTTTTTATACGGTTTTTACTGCAACCCACTGGTGACTGGGTTGTAACTTAATAGATCATACTTTAGAAATAGCAACAGTCATTCTTCAGGCTTAGCAGATCGATCTTCTTGATGATCTGATTCATTCAATACTTCATTAATCCCCAAAGGGAATTTTTTATTGCTGCTGTACAAACTATTTTTGTAGATCGATGACAATAAATAGAATAAAAAAAATCAGCTCAAATTCCTATGTGAAAAGCTGGACAAGTCAAAGCAAAACGAGTTAGCACATTCCGCAGGGGAAAACTATGATCTGTTGTCATTTGGGCGAACTGGCCCTTTAATTTCTGGCGTCGTGTTTAACCTTCAGTCTGCATCCTATAGGTGCAATAACTCAAAATACCAAAGTGACACTGGCATTTTCTCTGACTTCCTCTCTTGATTCAGGTGCCTTCGCCAAGGTGAAGGAGAGCCAGCGGATGAGTGACGAAGGGAAGATGGACCAGGATGAGGCAGACGGCATTAGGAAACGCTGCCGGACTGTGGGCTTTGCCCTCCAAGCAGAAATGAGCCACTTCCATCAGCGACAAGAGGTGGACTTCAAAGACATGATGCAGGCCTACCTCAAGGAGCAGATTGCGTTTTACCAGCGTGTCGTTCAGCAACTGGAACGCACCCTGCGCATGTACGACTGTCTGTAGAGACACCCAACTGCCTTCTTGGCCAAGATGCCATAAACACACAGAAACAAAGAAAAGCAAGATCCAAGTCTTGGCTCCTTCACCAAGGCGTTTGGTTCGGATTGAGAATACAAAGATAGAAATATGAAATAGTGGTTACTGGAAAGATGAACAAAAAAACGCCAGTCACTCCTTCACTCTGATGGATTCAAAGTTAACTTTTTTTTTTTTTTTTTTTAAGACCTACTGTATCTTTTATTCCATAAAGTACACTTTACATATGCAGTGTCACAGCATATTGTTTATTTGACATAATTTAAGGTGTTTGTAACAGTAAAGTAAGAGTATAGGTTTCAAATCCATAGTGGATCTATAGCTGAATGTTTTATAGTGTAACAAAAGCCACGAAACGGGTTCTGTTTTGAAATTTAAGCCCTACTCTCGAACATCATGCACTTTGGCTTTTCCAAGTATCGATTCGAGTTTCATCCCATAAGTTGTGCAGAAAACCAAGACAACATGTTATAATTTGGTTTATGCAAAAAACACTCTAAATATTCCTGATTTTATTCATCAGACCATTCTGGACCAACATTGTACACAGAGGTGGGAAGTTACTGTCATGTTGTTGAGGCTACATGCAGCCCAGGTGTTCGCGGCTTTGAGCTACACGTCTATTATTACAAGTCACAAATGCCTGTCTCAACTTTGCACCATGGCAGACCCTCACTGGGACGAGTAATTTTTTCTTTGAATTCATTTTCATTTAGTGTGCGCCTGTAAGGATTCTTAAGTGGACCATTTGTTTTGGGTTTGGCAGGGCAAATTGTTGGAATGAGCTGGGTTTTTGGACAAGTTTGCACATGTTTTTACCGTTTATTGGTCATAGTCTGTGCGCGTGTTTATTTTGTGTGGCTGAAGGCAGGATGTGTCAAGAGCTGTGCAGATCAATTCCCTTTTCCAAAGTGGACAAACAAACATTGTGTCTTTACATGCAGCAGCGGGTTTAGATGTGTCTTATGGAAAGTGTTCGGGTAGCCATGATAACATAAAGGAATGAACATACTCACTGTTTTGTCTATACTGGATAAGACAATTGATATCGCTTTCATGTCTGTCTGTTAAAGAGGTTATATTGTGTTTTTTTAAATTTTTTAAATTTTTTCACTGATAAATAAAAGGTCTGCAGAGTTCCTGGTTAAAGCCAAGACCAAATGGAGTTATTCTTTCCAACAGAGGACACTGCTCCTGAACTGCTCACCGTGTAACTCGTTAGCACAATACCTCCCTTGTGGCTAGTTTGTCACAACTCAAAGAATGAGCAGCAATTTTTCAATCTGCCAGTTTAGATTCCTTATTTGACGAATCATAGTAGTTTGGGCTTTTGGAATGGGGGACTTTATTATTACCTAATGTGAGCCGCACAAGCACTGTAGGATAACGTAGGTCTATACAACCATACTGGTCATGTATTGATATAACAATTGGTTCCTAGCATAGTTTGTAATCACCTCTATGCCAAATTCTAACCCTTTTTTTTTTATGACAACAACTACTTAAGATGAAAATAAAATATTTGACACAAACAATAATTGTGACCATATATGTGTAGGTATGAGCTTTATTATCTATCTCTGGGTGCTCAGATGAAGTAAACCTTTCCTTATGAAGTGTCCCTCTCTTTACTGAATAAAATGGATGATTTCTGGTATTTCCTCAGGCTGAAAGGCTGAAATACTGAATTGATGCTCCCCAAATTTTTTGCCATGTCAATAAATGGCTTTATCTAAAATACTATGTGCAAATCTGTAGCTACTGTGTAGGTATGGTAGATCTGCCCACAGTAACTGTGAAATCAAATTCCAAATAATATTTACATTTATTAGTGACAAAATTACATGAAATTTAGTTAAGAAGTTGATACGGTCAATTCTGGTGACAATACATGTCAGCAGCCAGAGAATCATCTATATATCTACACAGGGTAAAAAAAATAAAAATGGTCGCCTCAAATTGGGCAACACGTCATATCTGGTACAGCCAGACCTTAAAGAGACAGGAGCTAAAATGAGGCTTTTCTTACAGAAGCCAAAAAGAGGTGCAGCATTCAAACAATGACTGTTGTTGCTTTTTTTTGCCATTAAAGCATACAAACCTAATTAAGTCGAACCCCCAAATGGCATTTCAGTCCATCAGTGAGCATAAAATGGTCTCTTTAAAAAGGGAGATTTAGCTGACACATTGTTAGCCTAGTTAAGCTAAAGGGCTAAAAAGAAAGGGTAAATTGCTAGCCTTTGTTACTAAATTGATCCAGTAGCAGGTCTACAATTTTAAACTGCTATATTTAAGCATTAACTCCTGGCAACTTCTTTTGTTTCTGTATTACCTTATAACCTATTTGGTTGGGTCAAATCAGCCAGGTATGAAAAGTTGATTTGAAAGATTTACAGGTGCCGTTTGGATGAGTTGTGTGCTACAGAGTAAACAGTTTCCCAGAGCTTGCTATCTATTTTTATTCCAAACTTAACAGTTATTAGGTCAAGCTGACAGAAATAAGGACTCTTTCATCTCCCTTTCTTAAAAACAAGAGTTCCTGGAGGGAAATTTCATACGACATTATAGCTTTCATTCCAGCTGTGTCATTAGCAGCAAAGTGCCATCTCTCAGCCTTTCTTTAGAAATGTATTTTCCTTTTGCCTCATTTAGAATACAAAAGGTTTCCACACCTCCGCACTTTCCACACAGAGATTTGAGTGACTATAAGAATGAGTTTAACCTCTACCTGCCTGAGTTAGTGAAGTAACGTTACTCATTCTGCTTAACAAGAGAAAAATTCCATAGCAACTGGCGGTTAGCGCCGCGTCGCCTGTAGAGGTTTATGTGTTGTCTGCCTTGCAGAAGCATTTCCTCAGCAAGAGTAAGGAATGTTTTAGTTAGCCTGACACGTGGCTCCCAAAGCACCTAACAGTCAGTTGCAAGGCACTGATTCTTCATTAGGATGGAAGAGGGTTTGATCTCCTGGTGGTGTGTTTGTGTGTGTGCAAGAAAAAGATGAATGTATTCATTTAAAAAAAATAATAATTATACATTTCTGTGGTGAATTCTTATGTGTTAAAATGTTTTTTTTTTTTTTTTTTTTTTAATGAGTCTCCTTTGACAGTGAGAAAAAGAAAAAAGCTGACTCAGCATACAGGTGTTTCAGTTATTGGTACTGTGTAGTCCACGTCTGCAGCCTATAGCTCTCGCTGTGTGAATGTTAATGTTTATCTTTATTTTTTTAAAGACAAACTTTTGCTTTTCATGCTGTATTCTTCCTTTCTTTCTTTCTTTCTTTGACTCTTGCTGTCAGCTTCAGCTCTCGTTGCAGTTTGTCCATGACCAAAGAAATCGGAGATTTTCTGCTGGACTACTCGCTTTGGTCGTGAAGTTAAATGTGCCCTCTGGTTTTGTAATTGCATCTGTTCTGCTCTGAGGAAAATGTGAAAAGAGCACTTGGAAAGACAAAAAAAAGAAAAAAATGAAACTATAATGGACACCAAAGACTGAAACAGAATTTGTGCGGAAAAATGAGTGAAAATCCTTCTGGGTGTGTTGCAATGATGCATGATACATACTATGCCAGGCATTTCACACAGGTGACTGTTTCTTAACACGGATGTGCGACTTTATAAGTTGCAGGAGCTGTATGCTTCAGCTTGTGTCTCTGAAGTAACAGATGGTGGTTTTCAGTCAGTAATTGTCACTTGATTTAAGGGAGGGAAACTTATAAATCTTAATAAAAGGATATAATGGTGATTGATCTGTGTCTCTGTCATCTTTGTGGATGAGAAATAGTTTGAAACCATTTGAAACTGGCTAACATTAACATGTTGAATAAACTTTTTGTCTTCTCAGTTTTAAAGTTTGACTCTGCACGCATCATATTTTATTCATAATGACCCCTATTCCGAACATAAACTGGGTCGTGTAGCTATTCATTTTTACCAGTGAGCCTCTCTATTGCTTCTGTATTTCTGTCTGTACTCAGTGCATCAGACTGAATATAACCAAAATACTGAAGCCAAAGAGTTTGTGTTATGAATGTGTGTGTTTCTGAACACTGAGACAGTTAAGTTGTAATAGATGAGTCTCAAAGAAAAATGTGCAGATTCTGTCAGCAAGTCTGAGGAGAGCAGGTTTTTTTTCACAGCAAGTGTGAGGTTTAGGATAAAGTGGGAAATCTTTTTTGTCTCTTGTCTGTATGTTTTGACCCACAGGGCCATGCTAACACTGCAGTGCTATGAATAGCGATTTTGGGTTACATTAGTCCGCCACTTTCTAAAATTAAACGTCCCCAATAAAAGTTTATTTTCAGTCTTTATACACTGGAGATGTACTGCAGTTGTACACCTATGAATGAAGTCTCAGGGCCAATAAAAGTCCAGTTTTAGGTGTAAAAAGAAGGGAAATAGAAATCTACAAATAAACGAGCAGTACTGATATGCTAATATCTTCATCTATTGGAAGTGAGATGTCAAAAGTCTTTGCATTGCAAAACAGCTAATAATGTTCTACCACTACTTTAATATTTCATATCCCAACTTGGAAATCTTGTTTTTGTTGGCATTCTTTATATCTTTTTTGTTGTCAAAAGTGCGAAATTCCAATTTCCCATTTGTCATAGTAGTTTTATCATTAAGTAACAATTGTTAACATCTGCAACACTTCTTCAGATTAGTCTTAGAAATGTAAACAATGCACAGACTTATGGACAAACCTGTTGCTGGCTAAACCGCTCACGATGGAAAATGTATGGGAAGAAAAACATTTTCTTCAAGAATTTTAACATCAATTTGTTGTTAGGTAGTCTGAGCTGGGTTTGCTGTATGTGCTAGTGGGAGCTCTCAGGGTATTCTCTCTCATATGGTAATATGCCTATAGTGTTACTGAGTGTAATTTGTATCCAAGACATGCAAATTTGTGGTTGAATAGACAGCTTTGGTACTCACTGTTGTATTTCAACCAAAGCATGTCAAAGGCATTTCCTTCAGACATAAGTATATTCATTCAACTTGTGAAAAAGGGCATATTATGTCATGACACGTGGCTCATTATATGAGAATAAGTGTTTACATTTCCCATTCTTAAAGTACACTTGAAAAAAACGTTAATGAATAGGATCTTAACAATTATCTTAACAACAAATCCTTCTAACTGTGTCATTCTTCAAATGAGTGAGGCCCTCCTGGTGAGTTCATTCATAGAGACAGTTTACAAATGCCCAACTACAGTATAACCTACAGAACAGTGCAACATGCTCAAGTGCAACCCAGGCTTTTCTGTTAACGTGTTCCAGATGTTTCGCAGGAAAACATTTCATGTGGACTGCTCAGATCAACAGAACAGTTGTTAAGCTAATGAGGTGATGGCGCTAATCGTAATGACATTGAGCTCCCTCATTTGTCTCAACCCTGACAGCAGGTGTTATAATGATCGCAGTTGTCAATCTTTAAGGAAACGCCTCCTTTTTGTGATGGCACACTGTACACAGATGCTGAAGGACTGTAGATTATCAGTGTCAGCGTGGACCTGTGTTACAGACAACCGAATAAAATCCAGATGTTTGTGTGTGAACCCAAAGTCTGGGTGTAATGGTAATGTTTAAGGCAGCACTTTCAGGTTTTGGAATGCAACTGGGGCAACAGAGTGATGTCACCTTCTTGATAAGTGCCAGCAGAAGGCGTCATGAAGTTTACTTAGATGCCCGACACTGACAGAGGAATGAAAATCTGCATTTGAAGCATAAATCACTCCACTAATTAGAGTGGTGAAAGCAGCATTAGAAGGAAATTTCAGACCAACTCAGTTTGTTCTCAACACACTTCTCTGATGCTCACCACATAGCATTAGGGAAGCAGAATGGCCTCAATGGCAGTAAAATGACACCTTGGAAAAAGTTCCAAAACCTTGAAGTGATGCCAAAGTAGAGCTCACGGTGCACTTCTTTGCAGCAACCAAATTCGTGTGAGCAAGGTAGCGGAGAGGGGAATGAAAACCAGTCAACTTTGCCTTCGTTGAGGCTTTTTCCATCAGACAAAGCTGGCCCCTGGATGAGCTAACCACCTCTCTTTCAGGAGACGGGAACAGTTGTTGAAACAGATCCAGCAATGGCGTAAAAACGAAAGCTGCATTAATAAAAAAAAAAAAAAAAAAGAAAGACAGAAAAAAAACTTCCGATGTCTGGAAGCAGAGCAGTCTTTTGGACATTTCAGGGTAACATACGCGTCGTCATCGGTCTGGTTGTGCTTGGGTGTTATGTTTCCTAACTGTTATGCTCTTCAGCTTCTAAAGCAGGTCGAGTAGCTCCTCTAAAGGGAGAAACTTGGAGGCCCACTGTGCGACTGTAGGGGCACATGGTAAAAGCGTTATGGCCCAAACTGCCAGCAGATGTCTATAAAAAAAAATAGATGCTGAGTGAAGGAAGGTTTCAGCCTTCAGAGTCTGCATGGGGAAAGAAAACAGCTCCTCTGGTCCCCTCAACAGCATACCTCAGAGGACACGATATGTCCAGTTTGCCTTCATGAAAAATCAGCCCGAGCTCCATAGCGGCACATGTTTTTAAGCCCCAGCAGCACCACAACTGTCTGCATCAACCGTCAGACATGTGTCACGCATATTACATTTCCAGTCATTTCTGTGTCAGCTTCCCTGCTGTGTGTGGTTTCTATGTATGTTGTCATTTTTGTTAGTGACCACAGTTGGACTGTCTAGCTTCTGAACTAACTACTGTGACGTGGACTTGACCTCCAGTTTGGTGGATTCCTGCTTTTTTCCACCTCGAGCGTCTGAAGGAACCAAAGGCAACAGATGGTCAAATCAACACACACGGCGGGTCTGGTAATCCCTCCTCCTGCTCCCCTTTGGAGCCCGTGTCACAGCAGGGCCAAAGTCCAACACTTTTGCATTTTTGTGCCTCCATATATTTAACTTGGACAGGCAATCCTAGATTGAAGATTTCCTTTCTAGGGAGGTTTTTTTTTCTTCCACATTCAGTTGTATGATGAAACCCACAGGATAATTCCTATACATTAGTAGCGAGCCGACTGTAGGGATGTGTGTGAGCATGCATTGTTTCTTGTCTAGGTTGTCTCAGTGTTGGCTCTTTTATTAACTGGCGATCTGTCCAGGATGTAAGCCAATGGCAGCTCCAACTGTGGACTTCACAAACTTTTCTATAGATGTATTTCATACCAGTGGCGGCTGCTGACTTTTAAAACAGAGGAAGCCCATATTACGCGTTCAGGGTTGTAGTGGCTCGTGCCATCCCAAAGCAGAAGATAGAAAAGTTAAAAAGAATTAGGTATAACATAGCTGTGTCTAGTATGACAAGTATGCCCGGCAAATACACAGAAAGAAGGTATAGACTTTGAAAATTCACACAGCAAGGGCAAAATCAAGTATGATCGAATCTAAGGCCTGTAAATGGCTGGATGTGTGGCTGGATCAGAATCTGTGGAGCATTTTTCCCTGTCATAGCTAGCTAACACGACAAACAAATGCACAACAGGAATATGATTGACAAAACTTCTAAACAACAAGGATGTGTTTCTTATTTACAGTGGAATATTTACAAAAGTGTATGTGTGTGAGGATGGAAATGGAAACGATGGGAAATGAGTGAAACTCCGACAGCACTTTCACAGACAACCAGCCTCTTTCGTATCCGCTTTGGGACTGAAGTTCCAGCGTGCTTCTCCCCGCTTAAAAATTCGGCTGCCACAACATCTCTCATGATGGACAAACACTAACTCCAATCATCATGACACAGCCCCTCATATTGACACGCCCACGTCTAATCTACCCCCAGAGACGCCGAGCAGCCTCGGAAGTGATGAGTTTTTGTCGATTTAGCCAATGATGACCTAGAATTGTAGAAAAAAACTTGACTCTCCCGCCCCCTCCTGAAGCCAGGCAGCCCTCGGCTCGGAACATGTCTATAAACACACGTGTGTCAACAAACAACGTGTCCCATCTCGAGCGCATCCATTTTTCTTCCTGACTCAAAGGTCTCAGCGAGTAAACTGTATACAGATGTAGTCAGGGAAGCTTATGTTGTCTAAATCCAGCGTATGTTTGACATATCAGCTAATAGTTTGATTTATGCATGACAGCCAGAAGTATACGAAGGCAGAGGGGATCTGAAGTTGATGAAAACATGGCCACTGTGAAACCGACAAGTGTTTTCAAAATGTAGGGAAATTGCTTTTCAATCTGTCTGCTGCCTTGGTGGAAATCCTGAGAACGAGTCATTTACTGTCATATTAAAGTTTAAATAGTTTTTTTTTTGGGGGGGGACAAAAAGTGTTTATGTGTTACATATGATTTAGTATCTGAGTTCTGTAAACCTTAAGAAACACAGTTGTCTGGTGACTTTGGGTGAGAGCCGCCAAGCTGGGGACAAGCTTAACGATAAGAAATATCGATTTACACAGATGTTTCGACACTGAGGAGATAGAGAAGTTTATGAGAAATGTTGTCCAGCAAAGAACAATCAATTTGTAGTGAGAGGAGAACTAACGAGAACTAAAAATCACAGTTGTTAGCTAACCATTGCTAACATTGTTATCACAGCAAGGTTTGCCAGAACATTTCAGAGTGTAATAAACATAAAAGTGGTCAGTTACTACAGGAGTATTTAACAGAACACAAACAGGATCCCTTTAAATCCAAAATCTAAAAATTATTCATCTTACAATTCTGTTGCCTTATATGATGCTACAATTATGCTTTACTGGTGTTTTTGGCTTCTTTCAGAGGTACCAGGGGGTAGTTAGTCTTACCCTTGTTATTCTTAGGGATTAAACATTGTTTACTCCCATTGTGCTGAACAGATATACTTCTTAGTAGCTCTCTTTCACTCTTTGTCTTTACCTCCTTGTATTTTATCTGTTTGTCTTCTACTTGTCTTTGTGTCTTGTTATGGTTCTCCTCTCAACTCCTTCATCTATCTGTCTCTTTGGCGCCCACTGACACTCCGATAAGAGGAAGGAGTGAGCCAGACTTCAACCTGACTTGTTCCAGATGCAATGGACTCATCAGAAAACGTTTAGTCATATTGAACAGGGACTCTCTTTCTCCCAACAGGCACTGCAGAGTGGACCTTTAGTTATACAGCACATATAATGTTTGTGCTGCTTGCTCTAGAATAAGGGAAAGTATTGTGGGTCACGGTAAAGCCAGTATAGGTTTGGCTCCAATGGGCTACATAGAACTCTTAAGAAATGCAGCTTTGATTGGCTTTGTGTACTGGAAACTCCAGTTCACACCCATTCCAACAAAGTGGATTAAAATTGCCTGCAGGTCACATATTTGTTAGCTCCCCTGCCACAAATGTTAAGACAAAAATATTCATCGTAAGTTCAACACTTCTTGGTAAAACAACCAATTTTCTGATCCAAAGCCAGACTGGTCTCTGACTCACTTTGCCTGGCTAGGAGGAAGGACATTCCAGTGGGCTGGACCCAAAACACTTCCACATTTTTCTGAAAAGTCCCAAATAAATGTTTTTTTGGCACGTGGGTGTGTGTTTGCCTTTCTGTTCCTCTGTCCTCTCTCAATCCTGAAAGGACAGGTTGTATTAAAAAAATCCTCCTCATCATCGTCATCAATCATCTTAAAATCTGACTCATCAGCTTGGTCTTCCGTGAACTCAGCAGTTTCTGACATGCACAACTCAAAAAAGAAAGAGAGAGCCAAGAAGTACACGTCTGAAGCAGCTCCACAGACTAGAAACTGGCTTTATTAACCGTCGACCAAACACACGAGCTTGCTGCATAATTTAACTGAAATAATGGTCTGTTAATGTGTGCAAGTATGACATCAGGAAACAGGGTGTGACACTCCCCTGACTGGTTAATGTAATTAAAAAATGTGCATGTAGTAAGAATGCTTTTCACAACTGTAACAAGTGTTTGCCGTCATCGATTTTGCTGTAAACGTAAATCTGTCTGTTTTTCCCTTTAAAATGAGCATACGTTTTCTTGCCTCAGGCCTGAATAGGTAATGCATGCTTTACGGTACATATGGATAGTTTCTCTGTTGCGCATTTTAAGTCACAAAGACTTGTTGTTCAAAGAGAGGAGAGATTGTGAAACCCAAAGATGTTTAGATAACATATGAGTCAGACACGAGGTAGCTGTGGAAATTGCAAGGGTTGCTGGTAAAAGCAGGGCATGGCTCCAGCTTAGATCAGACAAATAAAAGCGCTGTAAACAATTCTTCCAGGACCACAAAGAGCTGCAGTTACATTCAGACCACAGTCTCTAATTCAAACAAAATATAGAGACTGGGCTGCTGTGTCATCACATGGAAAGTGCAGTGGTTGTTGTTCTAATTTGAGTACTTCTGTATCTTTATAAACTTGGTCATCAGCACTCACTCTACTTGGCTATTTTAAATCCTGCTGTGAATGCTGATTGATTTTCAAGCTTCCTGTTGAGGAATGTTTGAAATGATTTTATGCTATGGCTATTTACAAGACTGGAGAGCTAAAATGTGTAAAAAAAAAAATTTAAAATGACAAAATCAAATATCAGTATATGATCTTTTGCAATCTGCCAAATCTTATATGAGGTTCCAAAATTGTTTATGCTAATTTTCCATATGTGACAGTTATTTGTCAAATATCCTCCTTTCTGACTGTCACCTTTACCTCCTAATGTAGTTATGTTTCTGCATGAGAATTGCATTTCTAAATTTAACAAAACAATGTGGCCAAAGGTTCAGCTGCTTCATGTTTATTTCAAAATCTTTGAAATCTAAAGCACTACGCTGAATTTTTTCAATTTCATCTGAGTCTTGAACATTCTCTTTAAATAGCTATGACCTGGACATGGACTGATATGATTAACTTATTTCTATTTCCTCTTCCCCAAAAATTCCCCAATAAAGACTGCATTTGCTGGAAGCAACTGCAGCACAGAGAGAAATACAGGATTCACCTGCAACATTTTCGAGAATGTAGGAAAAGAAAATATTTCAAATGCAGATCTCATCCTGCAGCCTAAATGCATCTGAACCACTGAGCATGTTTACATTACACACACACAAAAAGAAGAAGAAATGGAAACAAATTATTATGCTACTCATACGGGATTCAAACTTTAAAATGCATGGAAATGTGTTAGTTCAAACAAAACTTTACAAAACTGAAGCTCTCAAAGCCAGAACCCCAGATAATGCAGTTGGAGGTTGAACCATTAATGCATTTATAAGATCAAATAGGCAAGTGGGCCAAGGGCTTGAACCAACTTCTATGGTCTCCATGTGTTGGGCCTTCACAAACGCACATCTACATATTATAGGGTTTTGCTGCCTCTTGGGTGTGGTATTGGAAATAAGAGGAGCAATCTGATCTGCTCTTGGTTGAGTTGGTGTTGTTGTTGGTCCTTTAGTCAGTCAGTCAGTCAGAAGTTGACAAAGATCTGCTTTGTGCTGTTCCCTTTTCATCTGTTTCTTTTGTCAGATGACTAAATATGTCAGACATTGTGACTTAAAAATCAGCACATTGAGACTATCTGTCAACTTGCAGTCGCTTAAAGCATTCTCAGATCGCCACTCTGCTCTTATAAAATCCTGATTTTATAAGTGCAGTATCATCTGGCAACATTATCACTCAAGCAACTTAAAGACAATGGCCCTCATTTATCAAACTTGCGTAAGACGAAAAAAATGCGTAGGTCGTGTGTACGTTCTTTTCTGCGCAAAGGTTGGCATTTATCAAATCCATCGTGAGCGCAGGAAAGATGAAATCGCCACGACAGGTCTGAAGCAGTGGACGCGCTTTTCCATTTTGACTTGCGGTGACTGCAATAGCATACATAAACAGCAGCGTCACTAGTGCGTGCCTCATGAGTCGCAACAAATCCCTAGGTTAAAATGACAGACTTATCACTTCAAAGAAGGCCCATGTTTTATTTGACTTCAACATAAATATAAACATAAACGCAAATTAAATAAATAAAAAAATTAAACAAGTACAACTCCGTAATTGGAAGAGTGATGGCTCATTATTCAACCACCTATTTAAGAGGTGATTCTAGCGGCGCGGTAATGGCGAAACGATGGCAGATCTGGCTTTGTTAGAGGACCTGAACGCGCGCATCAGGCGCGAGAGAGTGTTCCGGGACCGGCAGGATTTCTTTCGGGAAAATGATGAGTGGCTTATGAGCCGTACAGGAGAGGCGCTTTAACACTGAGCATAGTACGCTTGCCACTGTGGAGAGGTTTACAGGGCTCCTAAAGGGCAGGTGGATCTGTCTCTCAGCTGCGGGGGGAACCCTTATATACGCCCGATAAGGTATGCAATATTATTATTGCATGCGGAGTGCCATTTCCAGATGTACATCCAGAGGACCCCATACCCAGAGATCCCTACCACCAGCCTGCACAGCCAAGAGCGCTCAGGAGGAGAGAGGAACTTATTCAGCGATTCTGACTTTTGGTAAGCATTCTGTTATTCAAGGAAAAAAGACGTAGCTCCGATCAGGCCAGCCACCCTCTCCTCCAAGGCACTCAAATCCAAACCTGGATCGGAGCCCCCCCCCCCCCCTGTTTGTGACATGCTGCGTCGGAGAGCTCTGCGACCTTCTTTGGTGGCAAATTTCATATCGGACCACTTCTTCCTGATCTTATTGGAGAAAAAGTAAAACATCGTTCAATTTTAGATTTCATTTAATCTGGAGTTTATCACATTTTATTGACCATCACAGTAGGGGAAAATACATAACTCGTCCGGTCTGCGATTTACATCGCCAACGCTGTCAACGCTGTTGCCGCCTTTCGTCTATCCATGTCGCAAATTCTAGAGGTACGGCCTCTCAACCCCCTTTTGTAGAAGGCGTGGTTAGGATAATTATGATGGATTTCAGCCGCCGGATTTATCAACAGCCGCTCGGTCTTACGATGGGATTGGTGTGGTACACATGTTCTGTAAATCTCACTTGAGCCTCTGCGTACGACGAGTTCTCCGCTCATATATACGATGCTTTCTACGACGGCTTGATAAATGAGGGCCAATGTCTTTGCAGTGACTTCAGCTATAGTTACATGTACAATAATCTTCTACAGAAAACGTTAGCGGCAGCAGAATGTCTTGAGCATTTTTGCATATAGTTCACAGTGTTGTCGCATTGGACATACTTTGCACAATAAATAAATTCCTCTTTTAAAGCATGTGTACTGGGACCAGTACTGTGGTCCAATTAAACTGTAACTCTTAACTGTAGCTCGACTCAAATGTCCCTGTAAGCGTACTGACAAAAACCGCTCATCTAATGAGCTTCTGAAGAGCTGCAGGATCTCATACAGCAGCCTGGACTCACAAGAAAACATGAAATAAAAAGTTTTTCCACATTTTTTAAATGCAGTAAGGTCACAATGGAGGTACAAAGAGATGGGAAATTATTATTTTTTGTATTTCTGTTGTTTTGTTAAATAATCATGTGTTTTTTTTATGCCCAGCAATGATACCCAAAAGTTCAAAGTTATTATACAATAATGGGTGAGGACTCAAACTAGGTTCTCTTGCATGATGAGCCATACTATATAAACTATATATAAGCATTTCTGAAATGTGTAATAGTGCAAAATCACATTTGTTACATTTTCACTTGATGTGAAAGTAAGCATGTTAGATTTTTCATATTAAAAATGTAGCCATTTGATCCTTTGGAGGCCTTGAAAATGCTATTTTTGAACACGTGCGATACCTTCTTGCAATCCAAAGTGTAGCCGTGTTAAAATGTCCAAAGCCAGGTGTAGGTTTATGATTTTGTGGCACAGAAAGTGCAGTCATTTTTGACCATTTGTTGTAACACCCTTTTATTCTCCTTTGTGGATCATCATAGCTATTGCATATTCTGGTGAGAGACTACATTTTATAAAGCTGTCAACCAGAATTTACAGTGATATTTCAAATGTAAAATGATCGAATCTGCTAGCCTAAAAAGAGTCTGGAAATTGACAGAAAATGCCAAAGTGGCCTAGTGGTTCAATAAGAATCCTGAATTGTCAACATGATAATAATGGGAAATGATTGCGACAGAAAGCATTCCAAGACTTTCTGTTAAAAGAACGACAGGCTAGAAATGCCTCATCAAGATGCAAAATCTTAAGTGCAAAGGATCTCACACAAGTAAAATTCAATGGTGGCAAAAGAGCTAAATATAAACCACCCAAACATTGAACCTGGAAGACATTAAACCATAACAACTGACATCAATAAAAAGCACAAAGTTGGGAATTTTGTGCTGTGTCCGTATTCCCCAATGCACAGTGAGATTGTTACTGAGCGAGTTAAGATCACCACTTTGAGTTCTTTGTACTCCACACAGTAATGATATCTTGGATGAGATGGGTTAACAGCCCACGCTTTCATTTATCCACAAATCTCTTCAACTCAGCGGGAGGTGAAGGACCGCTGGAATGAGAGCAATGTTTTTCTATCGCAGTGGATAATAAACCCAGCCCACATTTCCCGGTGATGAAGTTTGAAATAGATATAACTTTATGGGCTAATTACTGAAAATGGCCTTCTTCACCTCCAAACAGACAAACACTTCTAATTGGATGATCATTTATCTTTGCTTCCAGTTCTCCAATTGAAAATCATGTTGCAGAGAATGAATGAATTTTTGAACATGTTACTCTGACGACTTTTGGGTTGGCAGCCAGGCTGTTGAAGCTCCCACTGGAGACAACAACCATTTCCTTAGAAACCCAGCCTACATTCTTGAGACGCTGTCCATATCCCTGTAAACAACATTCCTGCTTTGGGAGCAACAAAAAGCCATTGAAAAAAAAAGAAAAAACAAAACAAAAACAACAACATTATGTCACTGTTTCAAAGACCTCTTCTATGTATCTTTTGTTTTTTACATGAGTGACACTAATTCTCTCTCTGGCGCCCACAGAGTATTGTTGAAATATGCTTGCTGAGTTTTATGACAAACACCAAGTCAGTCTGCACACGACCTTTAGCACATGTTTGCATGCTTGAAACTTTTTGATACAGCAAGACTAAAATCATAATTCTTTCAGTGGTCCTTGACCTCAAACATACAACAAAATGACTAACTTTCACTTTCTGTAATTGTAATTAGTTTTAACTGTTGATGGTATGATTGTTAGCACCGTTGCCTCACACCAAGAGGGCTCGTGGTTCAAATCCTGGTTGGGGCCAAGCTTTTACTTCCTGTGTATGTGGGGCTTCTCTCCAGGCACTCTGGCTTCCTCCCACCATCCCAAAACATGCTTGTTAGGTTAGGTGCCAACTCTAAATTGACTTTAGGAGTCAACAGTTGGGATAGGCTCCAGCCCCCGCAACACAAATGTGGAGTAAACTTGTATAGAAAATGGATGTCAATGCCTATTTGTTATTTATGGTAACATTTGTTCCATTGCACTTGCTTTTATTAGCTGGTAATTGTTTTTATTGGCAAGTTGTACCCCCTTAACACGAACTAGAACAGTGATATTAGCAGTGCAGTGTGACATTGGTGGGACATAACAGCTTATTTGTCGAAAAACTATCACATTGTTGTAGCTTATGATTTGGTCTAAATTAATAAGATTATTGTTTTATCAAAATCAAATCAAATTTATTTGTATAGCACATTTCATGTACAAACAATTCAAAGTGCTTTACATAAAATAAAAGCATTGCAACAGGGAGTGGAAGAAGCATTAAAAATACATAAAAGGATATAAAGAGAAACAAATAAAATAATTTAAATGAATTTAAAAATGTGGATTAAATGGATATAGAAAAATGCATGGATCCGCCAGAGGGATACTCCTCTTATTATTGGTTAGAGTTGGCTGGTAGTTTAAAGATATGTTAAAGTTACACTAGAGAATGTGACAATGTTTTTGTCCTTTGGCACTTCCTACAGTTGTGGGATTTAAAACCACTGTCATAAAAAACAAATCTGGGTGTGAGCCATCTACAGCCGTATACATGAGTTTGTTGTCATGTTGAAGAAGTCTCAAAGACGCTGTCAAAAGCCCACAAAAAAGTCAAGTGACCTTAAACTGAACGGCCCCTGGGCCCTCTGTTTTACGCCTGGGAATTTACATAACAAAAGTATTTGTTCTTCAAAGTCAGAAGCACATAGTTTTAGGGTTAACAAACGTTTCCAGTTTTGTTTTGAATTGCACGATCGAAATAGTCAAACCTCAACTATTGAAACCTCCACTGAAGGGATACAGATGTTATGTTTCTATTTAATCTTAGAAATCAGAATTTCGGAATTTCCAGTTGGAAAAAAGAACTGGAACAATCACTGAAGTTGGATTTTTGACTTTGGGAAAGTCCAACAGGGCTGGCCCACACAGAAAAAAAACAATTGTAGCTTAATAAAGAGGTAAGTATCACTTTTATCAGCTTCGGTCTTATGAAATCTGATGCTCATATGGTGCTGTTTGATCTCAAATGTGGACTGTACTGCCTGTGGTGTTTGTGTACACAAACTAAAGTGTCAACCGTACTGGTAATAAAGCCAGCCTGGTTGGTGAGCAAATCCTACTGGCTTTCCTATACTCTGATTATCTTGGTTACAGATACTTGAGAAAGAACTCTCTGGTCTGAAGTATTTTGCAATGAGCCTCTGCTTGTGTGGGATTTGATGTATTTAATAGTTGTGTTTCTAATAATTGCAAATGACCACACGTGTTTGGTGCTAGTTACTGAGCATGCATGTGATCCAGGTGGAAAGTGAGCCCAGGAAAAAAAGCAGTTGACAAATGTGAGTGGATGTGAACCACTCCACCCAGTTGATTCACACACAAGAGAAAAGGAAAAGGGGTCTGGAAGAAAATGAAGAACAAACACTGGAGATAGGAAATTAGCCTAAGTTGATACATAGCACAAACAGTTAAGCTGTCAAGTTCACAACAAAGTTTCTACTCTTCTGTACGAACATACTTCAAACTTACATCAGTGAATTTTTGATTTACAGCTAAAATATTAAATTAATTTGAATACCAGAGGTCACTTTTGAAATAAAATGTTTGTCCGTTAGAGCTTTAAGATTCACACTGGAAATCCAATGTATTGCTTGTTGTTCCAATTTGATGCACAGTGTTTTCACAGCTCTTGTTGCAGGCAAAAACAACATTTAGAGAGCGGTTAGAGTGCTTAAAAATGCTAAAGTTTGGGATGACGTAACAATTAAACATGGCCAATGGAGTCCCACACCAGAATGTGAAATAGCTACAATGGTCAGTGGTCGACAACAAAAATGTAGCAATTTAACAGCAAAGGCACAAAAATTGAAAAACAACTTCACTTTCTGGACGACAAAATCAACATAGGCTTCGATCTAACTTTCAAAACTGTAAAACTCTTACATTTTGCTTGATATAAAACTGTAGAAAAAAAAAATCACATATCACAGCTCTTACATGATCAAAAAAAGCTTTTTAGAAAGTGGAATGGGGCAGATGGGCTCATATTATCGAACAACTTTTCACTTTTCTATTCAGCTGACTGTTGTGGTTACCTAAGGTGAGACTTAAAAAAGAAAGGTTGGTAAGGTTTAGATATTAACTAAAATATGGTTTGGGCTAGAGATGGAAAAAAAAAAAAAAACATGGTTAAGCGCAAATACTCACTAATTAATGCTTACAGGTTTGCTTCACATCATTCACAGAAAAACTGGCAGTGAAAAACGTTACAATTTAGAGCTCATTACTGTGAGCAATGCTCTTTCTCATTGTCTCTTTATTTTCACGTTGTCATTTGGTACGTATTTTTTCCACCTCTGTTATTCAAAAGCGAGAAGCAAGCAGCCAGTGTGGTAGGAATTCTTGTCAGCTGACTGAAAATAGGTAAATGATATTGGCTGGTGCGAAAAAAAATTATGATCTATCAATGAAACTCAGATAAAAAATAATTAGAAGCAAAAATTAAATAGAAAAAAACACGAGTGATGGTGGAGAGAAGAGGACCCAAATGCACAGCAGCAGGCCGGAGGCTGATTGAAACTTAAGTTGTGACTTTATTTAAAAAAACAAAAGGTGCAGCCAAGCTGAAAAACCATAAACTAAACTAATGAAAGAAATAAAAACAGAAAACCAAATTAATCATAGGATAAACAGAAGACAACAAAGTGAACTAGAGACTAAACTGAGAGCAGGACACAAGTACAGAACTGAGGCAGGACAAAACTAAGAGTACAGGCAAAAGCAAGGATGACAACACAGACAAACCATGAGAGGAACTAGAAACAAAAAGGCAAATCAAGAATAGACGAGTACAAACAGAACAAATCCAAATTTAAACCAAAAACCCAAAACACTAAGAACACAAACAAGAAAACAGAACAAAGCAACACAAAAGACCAGGAAAACAGATCCAGAGTCAGGAAATTCACAAATCCTGACAATAGTACTGATCATCTAGTTACAATCCACTGTTCCACTGAGAAACTTTGGATCTTTACCTTTATGTGGATGTTATGTTGACAAGTATCAGCAACAAGAGCATCACTGGAGACAAGGTAACCAGCGTCTAGGGAGTCAGGAATGGTCAGATCTTATTGTGATTCCCCGTAAAGAGCGTGATTCATAAAGGCGTTACTCCAAAAGCAAGACCCAACTGATCTACTGTCAATGAACAAGTCAATCACAATAGGACGTCACAGGATACCCTAGGTCATGACCTAATATACATTTGGTGGGTGTTTTTTTATGTTGTAGCTGATGGGATGTGCAGACCCATATCTTAGATATCTTTTTAATTGGTTATTATTGTAATATATGACATGAACGTAGTTGGATTTATTTTTGCTTTCAGAGTAGGAGCAAGGCAAAAGGAAATTGTGAATTTCAAAACAACCCAACGAAATTCATGACGTCGTGCACAAAAAGAATAGCTGCGGCAAGGTCGGCCATCCAAATACAGAGTTTGGAAAGGCTGTCTCATATCAAGCTGCCCCCAAGGGTAATCTGTCTAAGAGATGGACAAAGCTAACGTAAACACTGACAAACTAACGTCAGACTGTAAAAGTACGCAGTCAAGGGTGACTTAAAAGGTTTTATTTCACCAGACATCACCAGCCAATGACTCACTGCTCCCTTGCAATACATATTGCTTGTTTCCAGCAACGTTTCCAGTGAGTTTCAGTATGATTGCCCATGCTGTTTTGGTAAGATTATGGCTCAGACATCTGACGCTGGAATAAATCTCTTGAATTCCCCATCTGTGAAAGCAACGACCATTAAACAAAAAGTGTGAAAAAACAAACAAAGAAACCAATTAACTAAAAAAAGAAAGAAAAAACATATCAAACCCTGGGCAGATGATAGTCACTCACAGAAACATACAGGACAAAACGCCCACGCTTGCTCACACTCACACCTAGAGTCAGTTGAGAATCACCAATTAACCTAACATGCAGGCGTTTGGACTGTGGGAGAAAACCCAAGGATGAACAGGGAGCACATTATAACTCCACACAGAAAGGCCCCAGCTGACATTCAAACTTTGTTGCTTTGATAAATTTCTTTTCAGATTACTATAAAGAATCACCATGCAGACCTCATTCAAACCCACTAAACAAAACTAAGCAAAACCCACAGGATTAAAACTATAAACTGTTCAGCTGGTGAGCTCAGACGATCAATACTGTACATGCAAAACTTGCGTTCGCATGGATAGTTAAGTGAGTTAAAGTTGATTTGATTTCCAAGTGGAGCCCAAAAACATGCATGTCAGGTTAATTGGTGACTCTTAACTGTCCCAGGTCCATTGCAAAGCCTGCAGCTGGCACCACTTTTGATCGTCCACTGTTTAAGACTGCGGACATCCGTTTTTCATCTTCAGTCTTTGTTTTCCTTTTCTTTTTTTTCTTCTCATTACAGACGTAATATTTAAAAAAAAAATGAAGAAAAGAAGTATTGGTTTTCAATAGAAATCAGCTTCTAAGCTTCTAAACTCAAATGTTCCCAGAGGCAGAATCCAGAGCATGATCAATCCACCCTCATGTTTAATGGTTGGAACACTTTTTTCCATCTCCAAACATGCCTTTGCTAAATGCAGCGAAAAGCTTTCAATATGTCTCATTGCTCCTCAGGACCTGGCCATAAAATGCCTGATGCTAGTTTAAATATTAATCTGCAAAGACTCTAAAAAGTCGCAAACTGTCCATTAGCACGGGTTCCTAAACTTTTACATGACACTGTACCTCTTTTTCAGCTCCGCGGAGTGGATGGGATTTAATAAGGTGTCCTGCTGCACTTCAAAGCCAAAATCTAAAGTAGTTAAGCAAAAAATGTTTCAGATAGCATTATAAAACAGTGTACAAACAAGATTGTGACATGAAATGCAGGAGTGGACAGGCTGGCAGTAGTTATCTGCCCAAATCACACCCTGTGCAAGTTGCAGAGCTTAAAAACACAGCAAAGACAGAAAGATAAGAAAAGGTTCCGCCCTCGTCGTCCAGCTTGCCAAAATATTTCCCCTCCAGTTTGCAGCCTGGGATTTCTTCATGTCCCCACACTCCCTCCTCTGACTATGGGCTCAAACATTCCCGCATGGTTGGAGACTAAACTGTGAACAGATATTACTAGAAACTAGACAGATCCCAGGGAATCCTCCACGCAAGCAATGAAAACATCCCCCCACTTTGTCAACAAGTCACATTCCTGGTGTTTGTCACATCCAGAGAGCTATAAGTATTAATGTGCAGTAATTTCTCATGAAAGGGAAGTGGAGTTTGTTTGACCGCTCTTCCACGATGCAATTTTCCCAATTTCCTTTTCGCTTGAAAATATTTTCAGTATTCGTGGACACACTTGGGCTGCACGTTTGTGTAGGAACTGTTGTCTCACAGCAAGGTGCTTCCTTGTTTAAATCTCAGATGTGGCCTCTGGGTGGAGATTGCATGTTCTCTGCTGGCACTCAAGCTTCCGAGACCAAAAACACGAATGTTAGATTAACTGGTGATTCTAAAATGACCGTAAGAGTGGATTTGAGCATGCATGGTTGTTTGCGTCTTTTTCCTCCGTGTTAGTCCTGTGATGGACTGGCGATCTGTCAAGAATGTATATTAGCTCTTGCCCAATGAGGGCAAGAATAAGCTTCAGCCCCCCTTGAGACCCTAAACAGGATACTGTGGGTAAGGAAAATGAACTATATTGCACTGCCTCCCTTCAGCATTTTTTAGTGATATTCATATCTGTGCTTTAATTTGCCATTCTATATCTCTCCTTTTCCTTCTTTTCCTTTCTTTTTTTCTCAGTCAGTCCAAGGTGGATTTTTAGGATCCTGTGTTGAAAGGTCCATTTTCATTTCAACTCCAGCTCTCAGAGAGACGGCCTCACACTATCATTGAGACCTTTTTTTAATTGATGCAGAATTTACAGATGAATCAATGACAGCAAGCTGCCAGGATCCTGAAAAAGTGGAGTAATCTCAAACCATAACATTGTGCTTCAAGTCTGGGGCATTTTCTCAGGTCTTCACCTGAGAAAATACCTTTGGTCCGCTCACAGCATTTCCACTGTCATGGTGGCCAAATAACCATGTGCTCGACTTGTCTGTCTAGAACCCACCACTCCATCAGGCCTAGTTTTTCCTGGCACACCTCCAATGTGGAATTATTTTTTTTCCCTCACACTCTGGGAAAGACTGTGAGGGCAAAATTAAGAAATGGAAGACTAACGCTTTTGCTCGCAATGACTTAAAAAATGTTTTTATGTTCGGTGGGCTACATTATATCATTGAAGGAGATATCTATACCAAGGATCAAGAAGAAAAGGGTGAAAAACCAAGTACACTCAAACCAGTGGCGGCTGCCGACTTTTAAAACAGGGGAAGCCCATATTACGCGTTCAGGGTTGTAGTGGCTCGTGCCATCCCAAAGCAGAAGATAGCAAAGTTAAAAATAATTAGTTATAACATAGCTGTGTCTAGTATGACAAGTATGCCCAGCAAATACACAGAAAGAAGGTATAGACTTTGAAAATTCACACAGCAAGGGCAAAATCAAGTATGATCAAATCTAAGGCCTGTAAATGGCTGGATCTGTGGCTGGATCAGAATCTGTGGAGCATTTTTCCCTGTCATAATGAATACTTAGAGTTTGATGGTGGTGGTAAGTATTCTTAAAAAAGGTAACATTTGTGAATGGGCAGCATGAATTCTGGAAAGAAACAACTAAAAGTATTACACAGTGCACCTTTAAACTATAAGCTATACTATAAGAAACGATGGGAAATGAGTGAAACTCCGACAGCACTTTCACAGACGACCAGTCTCTTTCGTATCCGCTTTGGGACTGAAGTTCCAGCGTGCTTCTCCCCGCTTAAAAATTCGGCTGCCACAACATCTCTCATGATGGACAAACACTGACTCCAATCATCACGACACAGCCCCTCATATTGACGAGCCCACGTCTAATCTACCCCCAGAGACGCCGAGCAGCCTCGGAAGTGATGAGTTTTTGTCAATTTAGCCAATGATGACCTAGAATTGTAGAAAAAAACTTGACTCTCCCGCCCCCTCCTGAAGCCGGGCAGCCCTCGGCTTGGAAGCCTGGCTGTTAGTGGCGGCTTCATAACATGATTTCCTCAGTGAACGGCGGCGATTTCAGAACAAATCACTTCATTAACTACAGGACAACATGTTGTAGTTATGAAAGTAAATGCAGTATTGGGCATATCTTGTGTTTTGTGAATAACTGTTTTATCAATTTTAATGTTGATAATGTTTTATCAAGATTAAATGAGGTGATGTGAAAAACTATCTTCTGACAAACAGAAATCTAAAATTCTAGTTAAAGGTCATAGACACAGAGTCCTGTTTGTGGACTCCTCAGGATATTTAGCGATACCCAATCTGCACGGAGTTCAGTTCAAAGCTCAGTTCCAAAGGAACTATGAACTCTGTTGGCAAAGAACTGATCAATAGTTTTCTCACATTTCTGTAAGCTGAAAAGCAAGATTTCTGTCACTGACACTCTTTAGTTCCAAACTAAAACGATTAAAAAGAAGCTTGCTAAAGTATGAATGATATGTTTTGTCATAGTAATTCAAGTCATCACTATTGATGCGATTCAAGAGGTTAAGTTGCCTTAAAACAGCAGAGTTAATCACTCTGTAAACTTTTGAGAAACAAGGCATTGCTGATCTTTAAACTAGCTTATTCGCGAACTAAGCTAACATTTGTTGGCTAGCATAGTTGTGTAACCTACAACAAACTTTAAAGTTAGCTGTTGGTCGTAAAATCACACAGCAGCTATAACAGATACCTGAGGTGATACAGATACCAGAGCAATGTGTAGTGTTTAGAATACAGGAATTTTGCAAAAGGTTCCATTAGCTGACATTCCCTGTGCAGGGAGCAGGGAGTTGAAAGTACTGTTTATGTATACTTTGGAAGGAAATGTAGCTTGTGAAAAACAAAAAAACAAACAAACAATAAACCTACGCCTGTTATGTCTCAATTGACAAAAAATCTTACATATGTGAGAATACACTTTAGCAGGGCTCTCAAGTTTTCAAGTTTGCTTGGAGTGAGATTCGGGCGGGGCAGGGGCCGGGCCGTGTGTGCGGGGGGGGGGTTCTTTCGTGTGGTCCCTTGCAGTATCCCATCGCCATAAACTAGCTACTCAAACAACAAAGTATATGCTATATTCTACATGAATTTTTATGAATTTTTATGTTGTAGAGTTGTGAAATTATTTTATCAATGGAGAAATTGAGCAGCCTTGCTTTGTTGTCTACAGTAGTAGATCAACCCTCATCTTACATTAAAGCTCCCAGATCAAGGAAGTGACGTCGGCGCAGCTTTAGCAGCAGAGAAGCTATTAGGCTTGTGTTGATAATAATAGACTCCTGGACTATGTACAAACTTCCAAATGCATCGTTTTGTGAGTACAGACCATATTTGTACTACTGTAGAAGTTTGGTGTCATGGCATGTGATTTTAGTGTGGTAAGTTTGGAGATACTGCCAGGTCCCATTAGCGCTTGCACTAAGCTATTCGGGATAACTCAGTAACTCAGCTGATGTTCAGCCAATATCGGAAAAACTTCGGGTGGGCTACTTGGCTGGATGTCACGGTTCAAATGACCCTAGGGTGAATCTACTCCAAACCATCACTTTAAAGGTGGGGTATGAGATGTTTTCTGGAGCATTTTTTATCATATTGTCTGAAAACCTCCTCACGACCCCATTGCACCCACTAAAATAGAATGTTTGAAAAAAAAAAAACATTTTAGTCCATTGTAGAGGGTGTAGCAAGAGGAAATGTCTGACCAATAGAAGTAATGATGAGAGTTACTTCTATTGGATTCTGACACGCCAATCAACCGTCAGCCCCCCTCCCCCCTCCCCCCTGCGCGTTCACAGACTCGTGATTCGTTCATGTGTTTTGAAGGCGTGGTTTCGAGGGGTGGGCTGAAGGGAGAGGCAAGGCTGTGTATTTTCAAAAATATAGCTTGCAGGAACCGTTTTTCCAAGATCTCATACCCCACCTTTAAATAACAAAGAAATTGTTTTATTTATACCAAAATCACAAATCGTCACTTTTACACTAAATTCTGCTATATTTTAAAATAAATTGTTTTAGGTATGCAAAGTCTTAACAAACAAAAAAACAGACAAATTAAATTAAGAAAAACAAACATAACCCCAAATGGGCCCCTTGAGCAGTCCCTCTCTGTGTGTGTTTGTTTATGAGTGTTGGAAGTGTTTGTGGCAGATTTTAATGTTTGATGACTGATATTGGGGGCTCCCATTTAAAGCACTGTGGCTCAATGTCAGCCATTTTCACAGTCATGATGGAGGACAGAGTTCCATTCAGAGCCAAAGTGTTCCTGGTCTTGGTTTTATTGAGCCCCACCATGGAAAAAAACCCTCTCTGCATCAGCATTTCAGTGTGGCAGAACTAATACCAGTTTGGCAATTGTAGATAGCCTTATTGGGAATCTGCTCATACCAGTCACCTTTGAAAAAAATGAACCACGGAAGCCTAATTACACTCCTACATATTTTTCATTTTTCATTAAGTTGCTCATGTCAAAGGGTGTGTGCTGAATATTTAGGTCTACTACTCCTACGAACACTTTAATCCGCAGGTATTGGTCTTTTACAAAGAGTAGGAAAACTATAGTAACTAACAAAAGATTAAAATAAATGAAGATATGACCTGCTGATGATTCTGACGGTTCTCTTCCACCTCCAGCTCGTCTACAACTTCTGCACGCATTCAGAGCATAATAGGTTATGTCCGCTGTGCATTCATGGAACATGGAGCGTGCTTGCAGCTGAAAGCTATTTCAGACCTCACCCAGCAACAAGAAATTCTGTTTTCTGATTGGCTGAGAAATTCTATTTTGTGATTTGCCGATGGGTTGCTAAATCAAGACAGCTGTACCAGAGCTATAGTTCTGAGCTGTACGAGCACACAGTAACCTGCCATTGACTCGTTTATAGTATTGGCCATTAGAATTTCTGTGCGACGAAGTTGATCATTTCTCAGCGTGAGAAATGGCATGAGCGCGTGAACTTGTTGAAACGCGTGTGTTTCACGCTCATTGCGTGAGACTTGAGAGCCCTGCTTTAGTAACACCTCATTACAAATCTGTTCTGGGGGTATAGAGGCTAAACAAAGTGTGTTTCACCGCGTTATTGGGGTGGCCTGCTGAACAACATTGGTAATGAAAAGCACTGGAGGCAGACAGCGCTGAGTGAATTTCCAGAAGGGCTCTCCCTTAAAATAACTTCCTCGTCAGGTCCTGCATACCACATCTGTGTGTGTGTGCCAGACTCCAGCCCATGTGGATCTGGCCACCGCCTCACCCTTCTTCATTCAGGGCCACCTCAGGACCACACTTCTTCTGGTCATGTTACAATGTTACTGGTGCACGCATTCTCCAACATAAACGAAGAGAACTTGCTCAGCTTTTTCAGCCTTAATCTCAAACCCACCTGAGAATAACAAAGCCTTCATGTTTGGCAAATTGTTCAAATGAAAGCAAGCCAGCTTGCAAAACATCCTAACTGTGTGGAAAATGTTTGCTTTTTTTTCAATGAGGAAAAAAACCCAACTTTTTAAAACTTTTTTATGCATGTGTGTGCATTAAAACTGGTGCATTTTTGCCTCTTGTTGCAGCATTAAACTGTGCTGTGAGAGTTCCACCCTATTACACAACCCAGATCTGGAGGTTTGACCCCCTCCAGATTTTTAGGAAGGGGTGAAGAGTCCACCCCAGTGATTTCCTGCCTGATCCAGGGTCTTGGGCTCTCTTCTTCGAGGACACGGAGATGTAAGAGGGGATAACGATGAAAGGGGATGGGTGCTGAAGGAGGGGAAGAAAATGAGGTTCAGTTGGAGAGAGGGTGAAAAGAGGGTGGGAAGAAATATTAGAGCTTTGCTACGGTTGTTCTTGGCTTGTTCTTGCAGTCTGTCCCACCCCACTGCAGGGTAATTCAGAAATATGCACACACACTCAACGCGCACAAAACAAAACAGAGATTTCCATGACAATAGTGTTCCAGCCTGTGGGAGTAACAAAGCAAAAGTGACCACAGTGCATTTCTTTCACAGAGGGACTGGGTAGTAGTCTTGGTCAGCGCTGGATCTGAGGAATCCTCTGTTACCCCCTGGGGCCACAAAACCAAATAAGCCTTGCAGCGACCTCAGAGGCAAGTCAAGGCAATATGGAGGGGCTTCTCTACAAGTGGGGGTTCATCGGTAGTTCAGGGATGACTTGAACGAGATCAATAAAAACTTTGTAAAATAGAGAGCTTTAGCAGACTTGCTCTTCAATCACAGTGAGTGTCATCTTGTTGCCAGATTATTTAGAAATTCTTCTTTTAACCCCCCCTGAACTCCACTTTTTCTTGTTTGAATTGTTGTTCCTGTCAGTACTGTAGGCCTATGGTTAATGTGTATTTACTTAAAACTGAACTGGAAAACAAAGAATCCATGAGAACATGCTGTAGATACACTCCCCTTGGAAGACTTCAAGCAAACTTCAAACTAATAGCCGCAAAACATGTCCCCCGATGCTAAGGCTGGATTATAAGGGCCTCCCTACAAAGAGTTAAATCTAATTACACAGTATAAGTAGCAGCCCACTGTGAATGGAATGTAGCGCTAATGGTACAGGAGGAGGCTTACAAACTTTTTGAGGTTTTACAGAGAATATTACAATGAGTCATCATAAGAGTCTCATAAGTTTATCATGAGGGTTTTTCCATCCTCTCTGTCCATCCTGTATCTTCTTCAATTTATGTTATTCAGCAGTTAGCAAAGATGAAATGTCCACCGACAGAAAACATCTGACAGATTGTGAAATCAGCTGAATGGAAGACTTGTAGTTGCCGCCATGCTGATATAAGCTTGAGATAATCATGAGGATAATAATAAATAGATGGATAGTTTATCTTTTTTGTGAGGACAGTCAAAAACAACACAGCTGCTTAAAAGACTGATATACTTCCAACCTGTCACACTTCACCAACAACACCACCTGGTTAGATTTAGAAAATGATCACAGTAAGGACTAAAATACATCCTTTTCTTTACAATGCCACCTTCACCTCAATGGAATCCATTTCACTAGTTGCCTTGGTGACGTTTCAATGTAACAACATGTTTTGACGACACTTTCTCTCTTCCTGGTTGGGTTTAGGCAAAAACATCCCTCGCTTTAGGGTTAGAAATCAGAACTACTAAGTTAAAAATAGTAGTTTCCTAACCCTAACCAAAATTGTCATTGCCTAACATCAACCAGGAAGTAAAAAATGCTCAAGTAAAGTGTTCTGTTCTGAGTTCTGACATTCACTGAATGATCTCAGGAGGAAAATAATCAATTGTCGTATGAAAGTGGATGGTGAAAGGCACTGCTTGTAGCTGAGTCATCCACCTGCCTTCCTGCTTCTTAAGAGGACTATGCGGCTCATTAATGAAAACACGTGAGAATGACATCTGTTCTGATGTGGAAACATCGTGCGAGTCTTATTTCCCTCCTGCAGCTCATAGGGGCAGTACTTTACAGGAACCTAACCAACCATCCAATGAATGGCACTGCTACCAACCAGTGAGAGGCGGAGAAAAGGCATGTCAAGTCTTTGCCTTATGAAAAAGGACTTGTGACACATTTCTGAATCTGATGCATATCAGAAGAGATTTAGAAGTTGGTGTTTTCCACTGTGACTCCGTTCTTGGGGTTGATTTTGGGAAGAAGACAGTCTTCACAAGATTTCCTGTACAGCAATAAGCATTAAACTTAAAGTAATACTCCACCTTAAATCGGTTGCTATCCATAGCACAGTTGTACAACCTTCAAAAAGAGAGGATTGTATTATGGAAGAGAAAAAAAGCATGACACCGTAACATGACTGACATAGGAAGTTTTGCTATCTAGCATAAACACAGTTTAGTGTCCCACCACACACTGTACAGAGGGCAGCAGGCTGTTCTCAGAGGAACAAAAAGCTTCCAGCTGCCTCTGTGTGTCCTCCAGACTGAAGGCCCTTTCTTCTCTCAGGACCAACTGCTTCAGCAGGGCTGTTTGACTCGCACCCCAGCCCCAGCCCCTGCACATTGCACTGCTCTCCTGACCCCAACATATGGCCCCGGGGACCCACCTCCAACCCTCTCAGATGGCTGTGTGTGAATGTGGACTGTCTTTTCATTAGGGCTGGGCGAGTTAACTCGTTATTATCGCGTTAACTCGTTAATTATTTAACGTCGATAACAATTTTATCGCGCATTAACACAGGTTTTATTATTTATTTTATTTTTGTAAAAGTCTGCTGCCGTCTGCTGCGGAACCGGAAAAGAAAGTAATCGGCGGATCCACCAAACATGGAGAAGGGTACGGAACTTTTACTCGGCCATTTTCATTTTAAAGTTCTTCCTGACGGCGGAGTCGACAGAACCAAAGTCATCTGTAAACACTGCCAAGTTGAATTGTCTTATCACCGTAGTTCCAGTCTAAAATATCACTTAAAGGCAAAACACATAATTGATAGCAGCAAGTCATTCAAGGAAACAGACAGTGGAGCGAGGCTTCTACATAAAAACTACAGAAAGATGCTGATGTTAAAAGTGTGTTTGCACAACAAATGTTATGGCACTTTCATTCATATGGCAGTATATTTAAAATAAAACCAAATGCTAAAAGCTATACGCTACTTTTGAATTAATTTTTGAATTTTGCGTAAAAATGCGAATAATCGTGATTAATCAGGGAAATCATGTGATTAATTAGATTAAAAATTTTACTTTTCATGTGTTCAGTGTGAATCTTTAAGGTTATGTTTCCTTAAAGTGCACATGAGGAGCATGACACTTTCCCTGTGTCATTTAAAGAAACTTTCATTTCTTGTATGTTACTTTCACAGGTCCAAAAAGACCTTTAGTCTCTGGAATACTGACAAAGGCCAGGAAGAGACAGTGCATCACTCCCTTTCTTCGATCTTTGGATGAGCTTCTGTTTGGATACAGAAGGAAATTCGAGGCCCTGCTCATTGTGCATCAATCTCTCAACAGTCTGAGCCCCAAAAGAATATTTGTTAAATTTTTGTTGAGTACAACCTTGGAGGATTTCAAGATCTGCAGGGACTGATCTGTTCTCATTACCCAGAGTTAAAACCAAACATGGTAAAATAGCTCATGCCCACTGATGGAATCAGCCCAGCTTAAATCTTAGATATGCTCCATCTGTGGTCTTTTTTCTTTTGATTTATATAACACTCATGGCTGAAAAAGCTGAAAGATTCTACCTCACTGTTTGATTGACAAGAGATCCCCGACAAACGAAGTACAGCAACTCCAAAGCTTAAAACCAACGAGCTGCTACCAAAATGAGAGCAAACAGGAAGTTGGGGACAGCCACATCAGTCAGAGGGGAGTCGAAACAGTCAAGGGTTCAATCTGACAGCACTGATGCGCCGCTCAGGTTTTATTTTCAGCTTGTGACTTTCTGCGCTGAAGTGAGAGATGTCAGGGGAAGGTGGGAACCGCATACAGTTAGGAGGTTTTGTCTCGTTGCGTGCCACTTGCTGTTTGTCGAAGGGTGGACGAGTGTGTAGCTAATGTAGCAGAGTGAAGGCCAGAGTAAACAGACATGTTACTTGCGCTGGAGCTGACTCAGAGCCGGTCTGTTAGAGGCAAAGCCAACGTCAACACAACCCAGCATAAACTCAGGTTAACAAGCAGACTGAAATCCTTAAAGTCAAAGAGGCTGGAAGTAAGGCTGACTTAATTGCCAGAAGCTTTGGATATAAAGAAACAAAGGCTATCTAAAAGGGAACCCTCACCCACCCTATTTTACCCATCTAGGAAACGCTGCCACGTTTTTGATTGATAATGAAGCCCATTGCATTTTCTGGCAGGTCTTATCGATTCCACAACTTGATTAAGCTGTGTTTGTGCCCTAAAACTGTGTAAACAACCACAGCGAGCTCAAATCTGATGCCACAGTTTGTCAAGACCTCGGCTGTCAGAGTTGAAGAGTTCAGCCGTTTAGTGTCATGGCATCTCAAGAATGGTTTTCTCCTCCCCGCTTGAGAAAGTTTTCATTCCCGTAGGTGTCCTGGGGTAAAGGAGGAGTCACTCACACCAGATAACATCTGCCAATCAGCAGCTCGTTCTCTCGACAAACACGTCTCGCTTCAAATCAGGAGTCTGAGAATACTGTGGTTTCCCAGAAACATCCAACTTTGATATGCATCAGCGTCTGCGGGACTGGGACATGTTCGTTCAGCGGAGGCAGACGAAAGGATTTTCTCCTCGTGTATCGTGTGTCTTCAGGCTTGCATTTTTGGCTGCAGCACAAATGACCAAACGCCCGAATAAGAAATCCTCTCAGTGGATTGCAACTCAACAGGGCAACGCCATGGGCCATTATTCATCATTATCATCTTTTATGTTTGCATTATAGAGTGGTGAACACGTATGTGTCAAACAGAGGCTGAGAGTCAAGGGTTAACGAGGATATTTATTACCAGCTTAGTGGACTGACGATTGCAGAGCAGAGCAAGGGGGAAAGATGATTCAGGTAAGCAGAGGGACAAAGATAGCCAGTCAGCAAGGGGACAGGCCTGGGGGAAGCCAAGCTGCATCTTAGTCAGACGTGGTTTGTGGCAAGAGCCAGGTTGTGGATAGCTAAGAGCAGAGTGCAGGCAGGGTCAGACACAGCGAAATGTGAACTTTCAGGAAAAGGCTGGAACGAGACTAACTGCATAACTGAGTCATGTGGTCAAGAAGCGCTGTACTTCAGGCTTGGGTGAGTGAACACCTGAAGCCACTCTTGTTATGGGAGCAGATATTAATGTAGAGAAGGGGGGGGGGGGGGGGGGGGGGGGGGGGTTGAAACTCCTGGCTCGGAGGGACAGGAGAATGATACGGGAACAAGACCCCCAGATATTCCAGTAGTTACTTTACTTAACAACTGTCCTGCAAAGGTTCCCCTCTCTTACATATCTGTTTGATTCATATCTTTTGTTTTGGTCAAGTCAAATAAGGAAACACATCTATATTGAAGCTTTTTCAAAATATATCAAGCACACACATGATTGTATGAAAGCTGCTTGTGTCATTAAATTTCAGTTTCATCTCAGCAAGGCTCTCAAGTCTTACACAAGTCTTTCTCATTATTGACAAACTCTTTAATTTCCGTTTCCAAAGAGTTTTGCGCACAACAAGACAATCCACATTGTTGTGAGTTTTGAGTGAAACTGGATCTCAGACTCATGCTTAAGGAATGCTCCGTGAAGACCCTGTTTGAAAATAGATTTGGTTTTTAGGTATAAGCAACCGTTCTTTCTAAACCCACCAGAATGCAGTAAATTTGTTCTATCCATTTCAAAATGCGTTCAACTGGAGACTAGTCATCCACAGCACAGCACTGCTCAGAGACAATGATCTAAGCAGACACATGTGGAGGAACAGCTGTGCCAAGCAGCTTATGAAACCTGCAGGACGAGCTGTCGAAGCAGAGCGCGGGTGGACCGACGGCAAGCCGGAGACAGCAGAGACAGACGAGAGAACAGAGAAAATGTAATAAGCTGGGAGAAACTCTGAAAGCAAAAGGCCATTCACTGGAAAGAATGACGTCTGGAGAGGCAGCCTTAAATGTTGACAAGTTCAAGGGCCGTTCCTGCTTCTTGAGGAGCTGTTTGCACTGTAACGCCCTCTGGTGGCCAAAAAGACGTATAACAGTTTCCATAAGAACTGGAACATAAACAGCACTCCGTGTTTGCACATTTCCTTTAGAAATAAAAAGTCTCTCTTATTATTCATTCTCTTGGCACAGATTACTGTAAAAATAATTGATTTTCAAAAAAATAACTGTTTTGCCCGATGAGTTAAAACCAGCCCAAGCATTTGTGGTGCATCCAAACAACTGGATTATATTTTAAGTCACTATGTATATTTTATGAGGTAAACAGAAAGACATTTGATAACAGATGCATAAGACATCCTCAGAAGAAACTCAGAAGGAATGTAATTTCATTCTAGTCTCGGCTATTTTTTTTCTTTTCAAAATTTGCATTTTATGTTATGTTAGAAGGTATAGTGATAGCTGCAGAGATGAGTATAACTCACAGATAAAACATGAAGACAGGAGTTTTGTTGCATGAACGTTTTATTTCCATAAGTGCCCAAAACAATCTTAGAGACAAACTCCAGCTTCAAAGCAGTACTTGTTCCAGAAACCAATCATTTCCAATGACCTTTTCAAGTTAAAAGGCAACTGCAAAAGAAAAAAACCCAAACACAACAACAACCACAACAAAATACATGTAGATTGAATATGAACTGATGAATAGGATTTGACAGTAGTAATAAATAATGAAAATGAGAAGCGGTGGTGACAAAACGCTGCAATGAAGCAGAAGCCTAAAAGTGAAAGCCACCTGCACACGCACGCACGCACGCACGCACGCGCGCGCACACACACACACACACACACACACACACACACACACACACGCCCAAGCTGATCAGTTTAATCAAATGTTGTTGCATGTACTTTCAAAGTAAAACATGGTATAAAGACATATTTCTCAAAATGTTAATCAGGCCGTCAAATCTTCCTCGAAAACACAATATTTACACATATAGCAGGGAGGGTGTGAATGTGATATCCTGAGGGAGAAATATTTTATTTCAGCTAGCTGTAAGAGATAATGTCACCAGAAATACACAGTCTCCTGAAACCCATCATTTCCTGAGCTCTGCGTTGTCTGCAAAAAGTTCGACCTATACTTACAAAAGATTACAAATATAGAAGATCAAAGAGGGTGATTACTGCGAAAAACATTGTATCGTCAATATCTAACCAGTGAAAAATAAGGCAACACCGGCATACAGTATAGAAAAAAAAAGTACCACAACTAGTCAAACACTTCTTAGAAAAGCTTTAGCTTTAGTCTCTTTTATATAGTGGACCCCATAAAGTTTTCTGATTTTGTCATGGTGTCCTTCATCTTAATACTTTCAGCAATAAAAAAACAGAGAACTGAACCATCAGAGGCCAGAGTGATTAAACAAAGCCATCGAAAGAGGAAGATTGTAATTTACAGTAGCACTCTTCTTAGCTTTAATATGCTAAACAAGCTTAAAAATAATCTTTTTTTTTTTTTAAATCTAATTATTCATTAAATGACAGTCTGTATATTCAGCTTACATATGGAATGCTTCTAAAAAGAAAAATAGCTTTGAAAACTTATATTCTATTAGTATCACTTTAAATTGACACAGTCTAACCAGCAAAGCATTTTATTCATTATTCTTAGCCCTGCACCAGTAAGTTTTTATGAATTCTTAATTGCAGACTTGGGAAATGGAAACTTCAGTTTGAGATTACCTCACTCCTGTCTGTCAGCCAGTTAGAATGTGTTAAAGACCAACATTTCTGAACTAACGTCCTGCCTGTGGTCAACAGACTGCGAACGGTGTATTTATGCGGTCAGTGCTGTGCCAGTTCAGTCGATATTTACGAGCACTTTGGAAGCATGCAGAAATATTAACATATGACAGATGATGCCGTGACTCCGAGCTAAACTCAGTCAAGTTGTTAAATTAGGGATCTCATTTTCAACTCTTTAAGACAGTTTCTTTACACACAGACCTCAAACTTGCTAACTCATTCAGTCTGAAATTGCTAACACTCATAGCTGTGTGTTAGTGTGGGGCTACAGCTAGGTGAGCATTAGCTCAACTTTGCTTAGCCTAGCTTAACTTAGCTAAGCATACAGACTGAAAACAAGGGAAACAGTAGCCTGTAGTTTCATTAAAAAAGTTGAACAGTGATATATCGGTTGCAATAAGACGTACACACAGACAAGAAAATGTGGTGTCCATCTTGTTATCTATTGCTCAGTTAAAGAGTAAATGTTCTCTCAATGTTACTGAATTTAGCCCTGAGAAACGACATACAAAAGTACATCTAAAACATTAAAAATAAACAGAAACCAAAGAGGCACCCTGTCCTCATCTTTTTCAACTTTCCCGATGACCAAAAAACTGAAATAAACTATAACCGAGATTCTAAATTACCTATCCACTTGGGTGATTAATATTTTCCTAAAATAAAACACTGAATACAATAGAGCACTGCCAAAATACTTTGTTGCAAACACTTGGCATGTTTATGTCTTCATTTGTGCCCTTTCACAAAGAGGAATGATAAAATTGAAATAAATAGACATGGCACGAGCCTCCTAAGATAAGAAACAGCCTTTTCTTTGCCAATAAGTGTTCAGTGTTTCCTTGCCTGAGAGTTTGTCCACAGTTATGCTGAGATAAGTCAATACAAAAAGTGATTCATTTAGACTGCTGTGGCAAGAGGTCTTTAATACTGAGAGGAATCATTTAATGAGATTTTCAAACACTTGAGGAGCCACCTCCCACTGTGTTCTATCTCAAAGTGTTTCAAACCCAGTACTGATTCTTTTTCAAGGCCGGGTTTGTTGTCCGACAGTGCTGCAACAACTCGGGGTCTGTGTCTTTGGACTCCACATTGGACATGGGGATGTTATTGGCTGGGTCAGTTTTGCGAAAGGTTTCTGTGCCGGCCACCTCTCCATTTTTGGGCTTGGATGCTGCTGTCTGGACGTTATGTTTGCCAGTCTTGTTTTTACGGATCAGATAGTAGGCCAAGACGGCTGCCAGCAGCAAGAGGAGGAGGACTACCAAAATGGGGATGAGAATAGACCAGAAGCTGCTGCGACGGGTAACATGGGGTTTTCCATGGGAGGTAGAGCCAGGTGGTGCAGTGGTGATGGCATCCCCAACAGGCCAGTCTATGTTGTTAGGGGACCCAGCCTTACCAGGGAGGTCATTATTATTCTTGGATAGGGAATCTGAGGGAATCCTCAGCAGAGTGGCTGGGTAAGCTCCAGAAGAGTTATATGGACCCGTCTTGAAGGAAAGCACACATTCTGCAGGAGGGACCCCATGGGCTTTGAGCAGGAAGTGAGCTTCATCCTGAATAGCATCACCTGAGGCATTATCTAAGATTTCCATAGCAACACGACCCTCATCCAGGTCCTTCTGATTGAATGAGTCCACTTGCTGACCTGCACCAGGACCCCCAGACCTCACAAAACGGGCCCCTCTCGGCTGCTGGATGATTGTGAACGTGGGGGAGGTTCTAGTCTTGTTGGCCAGTGGAGTTGCATCCAGAAGTTTTCTGTCTAGTTGGACAAGTGCGCCCTTGGGTAATAGAGGACCCTGGGCGATGTTGGCCAAAGGCTGCACAGTGATGTTGAGGACAGAGGAGACATTAGCGGCCCGGCTGCGGGCTGTGAATGAAACACTGTCTCGAGGTGAAGTGGACTTGACAAAGCGCACACTGACTCTACCTTCTTTGATCTGTTTCTGGGTAAAGGCAGATGTGGGCTGTCGGTCTACCATCACAGCTGCATACTTTGGAACACTTGTGATTTTGTAAAGGATCTCCTCCTCAGCTGGGCCTCCTGTAGTGGCCCTCAACATCTCTTCAGTAATCAGAGTCTCATCGTCGCCCTGCTTCACTTTGATCTCAGGGACTTTGTTGAGAAGTAGGGTGTGAGCGAGGACGCCGATGTGTAGCGTGTATGGCTCTGTTTGATGTTCTCCATCTGACAAGATGAATTCCATAAAGCTGTTTGCAAGACTGCCATCGCTGTGGAAGCCCAACTGTCCACGATTAACCATCTCTTGTGTGAACTCTGAGAGGGGATCCATTGTGAGTGAGTTAACCAGTTCACCATTGCTAGGTGCTTTGGTGACCTTAAAGTGCACCTCATCAGGTGGACTGTCTTCATCTTGAGTGTTAAGATGATTCTGGGTCAAGATGGTCATAGAGCCTTGGAGAACCTCCAGAAGCATATCTATAGTGACTAGTTCAGGGGGCTCAGAACCTCGCCGTTTGATAGAGACATAGAAAACCTCCTCCAGGATCACAGATTCAGCAGGTGAGGCCAAACGATGACCCTCAGATTTTAGACGGGCCCTGAATGAGAAGCTGTCATGGGTGGCCCCTGAGTCATCATGAAGATACTCTACCTTTCCTTGAGACACATTTTCCTGCATGAAGGATGGTGCATCACGGGGCAGGTCCTGACCGCCCAGGGTGATACGACCATGATCGGGGAAGCGTTTAATCTCAAATTCCACATCGACATCGCCTTGCTGTGCTTCCGGCAGACTCGCCAGAAGATTGGAGGCATCAAGAATTGAACCGTCAATGGTTTTCCTCTGGCCCTGCACAATGTCCAGACCTGAGCAGAAACAATAAAAACAAACACAAATCTGAAATTTCATCAAAATAATTTTTCTAAATATACTCAGCATCCCATTTAAACTATTTCCTGTTAATACTTAATTGTGCAGCACATTGCAGATAAGGATGGAGCAGGGGGCTTGTTGTTTTATCAGCGACAGAAGCAGATCTGGTACTGTTTGGATACAGTGAATAACAGGAAAATATTCCAAATAGGATAAGAAAATCAGTGGAGTTTTAAGCAGACTTTTTCCTTTTGTCATGGTTAGCTTGTGTCTGCACAGAGAAACATCCTCTAAATGGATCTTCATTAACAGGTTAAACTAAATATTTGATATTGAACTGATTTAAGAGCGTATATAATAAGCTACACTGCGACAAATCTTAGTTCCTTACTTCACATGTTTACTTTCAAATATATGTACACTTCTAAAGTATCTCAGGGTTGAAACGTTCAGTCTTAAAGTTATACTCCAGCAAAATGACATGATATCATGTGATCGAAATAACTGTGGAATATTTATTAGGTGTTTTGTACTCAAAATATTGATTTTGGGTAAAATATATGATCAAAGTCTAAACAATATATCATTTGTTTGACCCAACCTTTAGATTTATGGCAACCTTCAAACAATACTGTGTCTGAATAAAGCATCTGGAGCCCTATTTTAGGGTTTTTCATCTCTGCTTACTGACATCTGCAGACATGTTTATACAATTGTGATGTTTGAGTTGAATTAGCGGTTATTAGTGCTCATCCACAATAAAGGCCTTTTAGAAAAACCACGTCATTGACAATATTCTTCCCATACCGTTGTGTCGCAGCGTCATTTTGCCATTTACCTTTGTTCTTCCACAGCTGTGAGGAGATGTTGCTGTGAGCAGCAAAATAAGAGACAGTGATGGGCAGGAGGTGACGGACGTCAGTAGCCGGATGGGATGACAGAATGAACTCCATGAAGTCCCTCACCACCCAGAAAGGCTCAGTAGGCATCTGGTGCTCATAGTAGACCACTCCTGATTCCAGCTGTGGGCACCAGGAGATGCAAAATTAGAAGACGGTTACAATAAAAACAACACTCAATATCCTTTTATATCCAGCGTAGCCACTTAAATGACTGATGAGAATATTTCAGAACACAGTCTGTCTCAGCAGATATATACTGTACTTTGATTATTTAGTTTTTATTCCAACTGAATCTTGCAAAATTTGGGCAACAATGTGAAAATATTTTGTTAAGAGACACGTAGCTTTTACAGTAACTTCCTCCATCAGTCTCTTGATATGATGGCAAGTTGTGAGTGTCATAGTCACAAATAGCAGCTCAAGTGGCTTCAGCATTGGTCTGGCTCATATGAACTGGGATAAGGCAATAGGCAGTCCTAAACCTAACTCTTCCTCCATGTTTTACACACACAAGCTTCTGGAGCAATCAGTACTAGAATGGATAACTTTTATGCGACATCAGGCTGTGAACAACTTTAATCTGTAATTATAGAAAAACGATTGTCTCGTTTTCATTGAACTCTAAACCCTGTCAAGTTGAAATCAGTTTTATTTTTGGAGTTTCGGGCTTGAAATTATTTTGGATATGTTCCTTAGGAAAAAAAAAAAGAGCCTTCACCAAGTAAGCACGCGCACACACACACACACACACACACACACACACACACACACACGCACACATGCACACGCAGGCACGCACGCACGCACGCACACACACACACACACACACACACACACACACACACACACACACACACACACACACAGACGTAAATGTGCAGGAGTAAATATGTGTGCACACTCAGACCCACACTACCGAGAAAGTCAAATCGTGTTTTCAGCTCAGCTTAGTGTTAGATTTTCTGTCACATTCTAAACAGAGCAGTTTGCTCATCCAAGCAGTCAGATGTCAGGGATGGAAATGAACAGGCGGCCTTGAATCAGCTTCAGCCTTGGCAGTTGCATACGTAGTGGTACCAAACTGTCAGCTACTGTATCCAAAAAAAAAAAAAAATCCTTTAAAGGCTAAAGCTACCATTAGTGGCATGTTGATAATCAGTTTGTTTCCCCCCTCAGAATCTGGACATTTGCTCATTTAATCAGTCATGGGAATGGGAGTACAAATGAATATCATCTTAAATGAAAGATTATTGGTCTCAACCAGGATCTCTGTGACCTACCAAGGGAACTGTGGACTGTGACTGTCAACATCTGGCCAGAGAATGGGGTTCCTGATATTAATATCTTCCTCAAAGTCTTAATGTCTGGTTGTACTGCACAGTACAATTTGTTGGCAATATTAATGTAATGAAGACTCCAGTCAACATTCTGGTTGTGCACGGACAGGTTTGTACAAACAGTTCCTATTTCATTCAAACTCTTATAGTTAAAACTCTGAGTCTGGATGGAGTTATAGTGTAGAATCCATGATGCAGTTCAACTTATATATGAGCAGAGTCATGCAATGATTAAAATACCAATCGATTTATAACTTTGGAACACAACTGACTTCTAAACTTAGTAAGCAGGTTGATTTAACCATCAATCAAAATGAGAAAAAATAAACTTATTCTGAAAAAATGCCCACGATGCAGACCAAGGCTATTTTCAATAATATAAAACTAAATATTTCAAAATATTAATTCCAATAATAATGACTTTCGCTAAAAATCCATTTAGCTCTCTGCTCTTTACTTTTTAGACTTTTTACTTTGCTACCAAAAAAAATCTGTGACTTCTGCCTAAATATGTTGGTGCAGAAGTTTGCACAGCAGCTTTTCCCCAGTCTTGGATATGTTGTTGTGTCTTTTCAACCAGTAAAACAGGGTTTTACCACTCAGTGAGGCTTAGCCAGGAGTAACTGAGTACAGTCACATGTCTGATAACTTCACATGCATAGTTTCCAGTTCCAGTTTCCAGTTAGCTTCCAGTTATGTTTTAAATAGCAACCTCTGCTGGTACGGAAGAGGAACATGCTCATGGCTTTCTGTATGAAAGACAGCAGTGGGCCTATGTGCTTAGAACACTAAATATTAAGTTAGACGTCAAAGAACTTGGAAGGAGATGAAAAAGTCGGTCACTCATGACTTTTGGAATTATTTGTTTCGGTCGGATAAACTGATAAGCTTTGAGTAGCATTGTTTACGATGTATATTATTTTTATTCAGTTATATCTAATTATTAAGAATGTCCCCTTTAGATCCCTGAAAATGATTAGAAATCAATAAGCTGCATGCTTAATCTCATTTATTTTTTTGACATCATTGAAGAGCACGGGTCAGAGGTGGACATGACAGGTTTTAACAAGTCCTTACCCGAAATTTATGTGAATATTAACACATATCATATATGATCTGCCCTCTCTGTGGCAAAGGGTTTATTTAATTATAGGGTAATAACACTGATAGAAGAAAACAGTATTCAAACCACAATATTTGGTGTAGGTCACTCATTTGTTTGAACTTGTTTGAATAAAAATCACCATTGTCGGTCTGGGAAGGACATTTTCTACCATGTTAACAAACACTAAATTACACCTGGTTTAGTCCAAAATGAGTGAGCTGTCCTATTGCTTTGATGCCACTCTAAGTCTCTCTTTCGACTGAAGTCATTTCATGGAACAGCGGTGTTTGATCCTAAAGCAGCAGTTCGGGTTGAAAGGATTAACGCATCAGAAGGGCATTACACAGTATATTCTTACGTAGTGCCTTTTACAGATGCTATTGCTTATTGCTACAAACTCGCTATTACTTTAAATATTACTGTGTCAACAAAATGCTAAATAATTGATTTTTTTCAATACCCACTTAATGCAAGTGAACAATTCCAATTAAATGAATGATTATTAATAATAATGAATTGATAATTAAATAGTTTAGTTTCAATAGGTTTAATGGTTTTACTGTTTAAATAGTTTTGTCAAAGGTATTGCAGTTACCTTTATCTTCATTGAATATTTATGTCGAAGAATATTCTTTTTAACGGGTGAAAAAGAGCTAAATCTCTTTAAACAGAAATACATTCAGCCTCAAGCCTGGAAGAAATACCTGTGATTGTGAGAACTGGGAAATCTCCTCGTACTGGTTCCTGTCATTTGCCAGGATCAGTCTTCCTAAGCGAGGTGGACGGACAAGTAAGAAGTTGATCTCATTCCCGTCCTCATTGGTTTCAGCCCCCAGATGGGCGCTTGTGATGGGCTGCCTGGTTCCTGTGAAAGAACACACACGAGCACGGGGTCCAGTGAGGGCTGAGATTAATGCGAGGAAAATGGCTTCTTAGCAATGTAGTTTAAAAGAACCCCGAGCTGTAACACTGGCAAGGGGTACAACATTTTCCTGATGTGGGGAGCATCACTTCAAAAATGTATCCACGTTTTCAGTAAATGTGACAAAAGATCTCACAACCAAGTTATAAATAGCACAGCAGCTATGAAAGGCAGCTGTTTAAAGACACCAAAACTGGGATCAGGTGACTTATAAAAATGAAAAAGTTAAAATATCAAGAAATAAAATGCACTACTGTAGAATTAGGTACATTCAGTATCAATGGCAGATTCAAGCGTAGAGCTTACACTCTCTCTATTAGCATAGTCAATAGATGACATTAGTTAGTTTGCAAACCACTTGACTCCACTTGGGTTGCTGTTACATCACAGTTACAAATGTTTCATATAAGTATGACAGATATTTTTAAAGCGATTGTCTCAAAACAATCATGGAGACATTCAGGGAAATTGAGGGAAGTGAGGGAAGTGTCATTGTGCTGTAATTACCACTTATGGCCATAAGGGGCTGCTGTTTAGCAAACATTACTTAAAATCAAATCCAATCTGAACGACTTCAGAAGTAACTAAGATAAACAGAATGCATTTTAGGTATAACTGGGTTAAATAAAAAGAAGAATAGAATATACATATATGTGTATTATCTGGACACTGTAATAGGTATGCTATGATTTCTAATCTAATTACCAGCTGTGATCTTTGTGCTAAAACACATAAAAGTGTAAAAACTGAACAGTGTAGATATCATCATCTTTATCTTTATAGCAGAGAAGCTGTACTGGATTGCATAAACAAAAAGAACTTGTATTGCCGTTAATTACATTGAAAATTTGTGTGAAAAAAGTGGGGCTTTTTATTTCTTTACTATTGATTCTCATGATTCATGGGTCATGTCACTTATGGTTCATGTAAGGTCCAAATGTGTTTACTTGATGTGTTTTTCACCACATGGGAGTTGGAGAAAGAAGAAAAAGAGGCTTTGCTCATTAGTCATCTGCACAATAAACAGATAATAGCTGCACAAAACGACATTGAAACACGATAGGCGTGGGAAAAATTGATGGCATTTCTATAAATGTTAGGCATGATTTGCTATAGTTCCAAGTGTGTAGCTCGTAGATTACACATAGAAAACTTCAGACCCACCACAGACAGCGCTCATTCATTCAAAGCACAAGTGACTGCACATTCGTCACCTGATGGCTAAAAATCTGAAGAATTTTGGCATCTTACCTGGAAATAGAATGAGTTCCTCCTGCTTTATCATGGTGATGGTGAGAGGCCTTGCTGTGATGACAAACTGGTAGAGAGGAGACGTGTGCTCTCCATCTGTCACGGTGAAACTGAAACCACCCGACTCCTCACCTGGAAGAGGTTTGTTTGTTAGTGACCATCTGTTTGGTTGAATCCGTAGCTCTTAGTTTCTTTTTTCCTCACTCCGAAACTTCAATACATAATCACAATATTTTTGATGCAAGGTGTAATAAGGATCCTATACATTACTCCATACATTTGTTGCCGTGATGAAAAAAGAATACACTTACTTATTACAATAAAATCACAACATTGTCACAATATATCTTTAGGGGAGTTTAAAAGGTACCACTGACTACTTTATAAAGTATTGAGTATTTAGAGAAACCTGTGTTCGAGTCAGTTAAAGTCCAGGATTGAAATATTTAAAGATAGCTGACTTATGGATGTTATACTGAAAAAAGTTTTTAAAAAATTGAGATGATGGATTATTTACTGTGACCGAACACTGAACCCCTGCTCTCTCATCTAAAGTTGCCTCACCCTTGTGAATGAAAATGACCTCCCCTTTGTTTATCTGCGCCTGTGTGAAATTTAGGATGCCCTCCTCTGGCTTCTCTTTCAGTGCTACCATCCCATTGATTGGAGTTTCAACGTGGTAAACCAGCTCTTCTGTGGGGGTATCAGCATCCTCTGTGCTCAGCATGCTGGAGGTGATATCAGCCTCCTCACCGGCAAGCACCTGCAACACATCAAAGACAGCAGGAGACAGAGAGATTACCCAAGAGATTCATGTAGATAGATATCTTGACAGACAGATATAGATATATTGTATATGTGGACATGGACAAAACACTTAAGTAAAGAAATAAAGTGCATAAACAAGAGGCAGCTCATCCAATAAGCAACCACCTCTAAAGTAACAATTTAAAAGGTTAATTATTCCTCCACAGCAGTCTAACTGCTCCTGTTAGCAGAAGATGGAGCACAGCAGTGCAGGCTGAATGACTCTCCTTGGGTGGAGGGCCTCTAATGGTTGGCCGGCTGAAAGAAGTATTAATTGAAAGAAATGGGCCAGATCCTGAGAAAGACATTCTTAAATAGTTGAAATCAGTTGGGAGAGTGAGCTGAGGGTGCCCTGCAGTATGAGGTAGATATCGATTTAGAGAGCCATTCACCCTCCTGTACCTCTCCTTCTTCCTGTACACTCTGGATACGGTGTAAGTAGCTTCTGGCAGGATAAAAAAGAGAGAACGCACCTCAGTCTAAGATTTCAGTGCTTCAAGTGCCACTCACTGAGATCCAATTACATTTAGAGGTGAATATGCTATATTTACAAAGCACATTATCCTCTACACACATAATTACTGTCAGTATTCTTTTGTTTTGTGGCCAGTTTCTTACGACTTGCCTCATTTACATCTGTCCCAAGCCCTCCTTTGACACTTAAAAGGTTAATGTGATTTTCTAGGTTGTTAATAAATGAAGTCACAGAATATATTTACAAAGAACTGTTGAGCAAGTCTAGAAGCAGTATGTCAAAACTCAAAGCATTCAGGTCTAATGAGGGCACCGCACCAGAGAAATAAATAAGAGAGATTTCTTTACACAGATTAACACCGACCACTTTCTTAAGCCAGTATGTTTATTAATGATGCCTAAATTTCAGAAAATGTAACTTCTTTTTTTGATTATTGTAACTTTCCTATTAAAACCTTTTCCATCATGTGCCCAGTTTTTCATGGGAATTTGAAAATACATCATGATTAGCTTGTAAGTGCTATTTATAGCCTAATTAGGGGTTTAAAATGGCATATAATCCAGATATTTTTTCACACTCACAATTTAAATGAAATAAGATTAAGTAATTATTTAAAAGAAGATTATAAAGCAACTGTCAAGCTAGCGACTCTGTGAGACGGTATTTAGCTCAAAGCTAAATGCTAAAATCAGCATGCTAACAAGCTCACAAATTAGCAACTTATTGTTTAGCATTCTTAGCAGGTCCAATGTTTATCGTTTCCACCTTAGTTCAGTGTGTTAGCATACAGAAAGCAGAGGATGATGGGAATGTCATCAGTTCAGTCATTTAAGAAAGTTTTGAACTTAAAATAAAATTTACGGGATTGCCTATTCTGAAGGGACCTGAATGCTTTTTACCATATTTTAAGACAATCTATTTGTTGATGAGATATCCCTCCAAACATTTCTGGGCATTAGTGAAAATAAATCAAGTAATAGTACTGGTATTTTAGTTTTTAATAAAATAGTAGACCAAAATACTGATCATCATTGCTGCTCTATGCTCAAATGAAACAATTTACCCCTTTCACAGTGACTTAAATTTGTTCTGTCTGGAGCTGCTGTGAAGCTGCAAAGAGTGTTGTCTTTTCAAGTCCTTTATGACATTTCTGGTATTTCGGCCTCTTCGTGACTTGCCCAATGTAACAAATGCACTGTGAAGTGTATAATTTAGTTGCCTTACAGTCCACTGCATAAAACATCCCGTTTGGTTTCACACTCCATCAAAGCTCCATCCCAGCGACACACAGCGTCAACACTTCAAAGCAGTAATCCATCATTACAGACTCTGTGATTTTATTTTTGCTGCAAGATTGTATCTTTGTTCCACTCTAATGGTAACTTTTATAACAGGGGGCAAGTTCAAAGACAAGTAGGGTTTGGGTGGAAGTGAAATAAATAGTCCTGTTGTTGTACCCATGAAAAACCCCGAAACTACACTGAGTATTTACAATTACTGCATGGTGGCAGAAAAAGGTAAATATGTAATGATAACCAGAATTTGTTTAAACAGTTTCAGTACATAAAAAAGGCCTACACAACATGCAATAAGATGGATTATTAGTATACCATATAGAAGTATATCATCAACACACGTGACCACTGGTTGTGCTGTGAAATCTCCAGGACAGCCACATAGCAACGTGGCTATTTCATTGTGAGTGTTGAGCACTTCTTGGCACTGGAAAATGTGCAGGTTTGACCAGTCAGGATGAACTCTAACTTGATGATTAGCTGGCGAAAAGATGTCTAGACATCCACTTTTAAATTAAGCCACTTAACTCTGAGGTAGAAGTTTTTTAGATGTCTATGCTACATTTTTTAGTTTCAACAGTCTCTAAATTAGTATATCAACACATCTACTTAGGCCTGTTTCACACTGAATATAGTTATTCAAATGCTTGCTGGGCTGTCTTGTGTGACAGGGTGTGGAGAGCAAGGGAGCAAAGCCTACTGAGATTCACAGATGGTGGGAGGCCTGAGCAAGTGTTTAAAAAAGTTGAGCTTGAATCTCCAAATGATGCTCCAGATGATCACCTCTCTGATTCCTCTATAACTTATCTGGATGAGCAAGAATATGTGGAAGAATATTCTAGATTGAACTGACAGCATCATATCAGCCTACATCAACAAACAAGGTTGCATTTTATCTGCCCTACTCTTAAAATCTGCAGAGATATCATGTGATATCAGGCTTTTTGTAGAATCTCCATCTCCTCAGGGCTGTTTTCTTCTAAGGCACAGCCTGACAGTTTATTCAGGGGCCACACCAACATCGGGGGAGTGGAGACTAACCCAAACAGTCTTAGTCAATTCTGGGCTCTGCTCAAAAGGCTGGAAGTGGGTCTTGTTTGCCTTCAAGCGGAACACCCACCATCCCCTGTGCACCCTGGACAAGACAGCCGCTCGATGCGCTCCGCTTCTTTATCCTCTCATTGCAGAAGCCTTCAGATGAGAGGGGTAGTCCTTCTGGTTCCTCCACACATGGTGCAGTATGCAGAGGTGACTCAGCTGGTAATAGCACCACCCACATAGCCAGTATCTCAGCATTAATTTGCAAAATAGTACAACAACTATTGCCACAATACCCAACTATCTTTTTTTCTACCACAACTAACAGAGCTAATGATGTTCCAAATTTAAGGACAGGCTCCTGGCAATATCCAACAGCTTATGTTAAGAGTGGTTTGCACTAATAAGACATTAGCCAAGTTTCTCAAAAGCCTCAAGCTTTATATTTGAAGCCCGTTTCTTCAAGGAGAGAAGTTGGTTTGCAAACATAGTTTATAATGTGTGTGTATGTGTGTTGAGGGGGTGAGGTGGTGGTGTGTGTGTGTGTGTGGGGAGTAACTTTTCCAAGGTTAATGCTAATCCGAGGATCCTCAGGCACTAGTAGCAAGTTCTGAGCGTGCAGATACATGAGAAACTTTCCTGTTGATCTAAAATAGGGAATTTTCATATAGCAGGGTTTTTTTTCTGGCTACATGTGCTCAGTAACTTAAACCACATCCGGATACATTATGTGTTCTTACTAAAAGGAAAAACACACACATATATATATACATATAAACAACTTGTATTTGGGAATTATGTATTGGAGAGTCATGTCCAACACATGCTGTCACTGTTACAAATTTAAAAACCATTTCCATTTAGAAGCTTAACATCTGATGACAGAGAGTATTACCACGCATGGGACTGACGAAATGCTTCATACATTTCGGGTGAGGGCCACTGACATGCAGTTTCTGCGGAATGATGACCCCCCACCCCCCAGACTTGTGATGCTCATTATGATATGCTTAAAACACACAATAAACAAAGTTGCCCAACATGCTAAATAATTTACATTCCCTTAAACTAAAGAGGATGTCTCTACAGTGCAGTGCCCAGCTCCTCACACTAGATGGCCACATTAGCCCACTCTCCACCTTGGAGATGCCACATAAACTAGGGCAGGTATTCTGGAAAATGGCCTTGCAAATTGATGGTTTATATAACAATCAATGCATTTAGCATCTAAGAGGATAGATTGCAGATCCAATTTGATTGGACACAATGCCTGATACTTCATTTTGAGGCGATAATAAAGTAGCTGCCATAGGGAAATGACTTAGTTTGCCAGTGACTCAACAAGACACCATCGTTTCTTAACTGTTTGAGACTCTGAGGGTCTGAGGCCGTGTCACAAACTGCTCAGGCATTCAAAATGTTGGCTGATTTGAGGACAAGAAGCATCAGTGGGTTTGGAACTCTATACCTGGGAGTGGGAGCTAAAGCTAGACAGACTACAGGAAAAAAGCAGACAGGAAAGACGACAGTAGTGCTGTTCCATTCTGTCTGCAACCGTGTAACATGGTTTGACTTTTGATAAGAAACAAAACAAAAATATTATTCTTAATAAATGAAGTAAGTAGTTTGCAAGATAGAGAGATAGATAAATAGATAGATAGATAAGTAGATAAGTAGATAGATAGACAGATAAATAGAATAATAGCAAAGTCAAGGGAAAGCAGACAGTGACAGACGTGAATGTAAACTCTTTCAAGACCAGCTGTATCCTATACACTGGGATACACTAGTAAGCTTGAGCAGAGCCTGATCACAACCATGCAAGTCATCGTGTCTGATCGTCTGCTACAGAGGTCACTACACACACACGCACTTCCCGCTTTAAATCAATCCAAGAGGCGCTGGGCCAGCCTGTGTGGGTTAGACATCCACATATCATTATGTTACATTCTGCAGGCACTGCAGAGGAGTCACAGGGATAGGATGCTGCCCCTGACTCTGCCAGAAAGCCGCGGTCTCGTCGACCATCTTGGTTTTCCAAAAATACGGGTTGCCAGGGAGACGAGGAGCCGCAGGCAGAGCAGGGAGGGCTGAATGACACAGTTGGTTTCCAGTCCTGTGAGCTGATTACTGCTGGCTTTTCCAACTGCCTGACTTCTCTTACAGCACAGTCGACTTTTTGAGCCTTCAAAACTTCTACTTCACGACTGACAAAAAAATCATTTTGAGAGTTTGCCGAATATGCGGCCACCACATTAGCATACATACAGTAAACAGTGGTAGAATATGAGGAACCCATGTAAATACAATGGAGTCCAATGCACCAGCACAATCCGCCATGACCTTTTTATGAACTTTTTTTCAACAAAAACAAAAAGTGAAAACGTAGAAGCTTTGCAAGAAAGGAGCGTTTGGCAGAGCTGATGTATTGGACTGAATCAGACTTTACAGGCATTCCAAGTAAGTGGTCAGTGAGTGTATTTATCTTTAGGATGCAGGGAGAGACAGACTTATTCTGATCAGATTTTTCTAACTTGCCTTCTCGTGTCCAAGCTGACATTTGAACATATCTGGAACCACTAAAAACCACTAAAAAAACGCAAAGATACTATGTAACTGAAATTCTCCCTGTTCATAGCAGGGAATCCCTTCTCCTTCATAATCATGTGACATACATGACTCAAATCTCACGTCTAGTCTGTTAGAAACAAAACACTCGATCTCAACTAAAGCATAAAGAACAAGAGGGCTGTTGACTTCCTTTAAACAACTCACCAGTTATAAATAAAACCATGAATTTGCTGTTCTTTCTTTTGTTTTACGCATGTACAAACACATGTAACATTCTCACTACTGCAATTATAAAGCAGATAAATAAATGACAGTGGAAATCTGCAATAAATTGTAGGGAAGCAAGAGATTTCTCCAGTTTCCTCTATGAGACACTTGTCCCAGTGTTTTGAATCACTGCAAGAAAGTTTCTTTCTTGTGTACATATGATAGGTATGATAGTGTCATATACTGCAACATTTCCAGTTCATTTAGCATTTACATTAACAGCTAATGCACTGTCAAAGAGAGAAGCTTTACCTCCAGTCCGGTGTTGCGTGTCAGTTTTGGCGCCTCGTCGTTGACTGGTATGATGGTAACTGTGATGGTGACAGGAAGACTGCGGCGCTCATACTCATAAGCTGAGGCAGTGAGAGTGAAAGTGTCCTCTGTGGTCTCGGTGCTGTCATGCATGTAGAAAATCTGTCCACGTTTTACCTGCAGGAGACAAAAGGCATCCAGTTGTCACTCAACTGTGTATTAAACGTGAGTGTTAGGATACATCTTGAAACCTGGGGAAAAAACAGGGGGAACCTAAAATGTAAAATAACAAAATGACTGCGTCTCCTGAGACTCAGATTTAGCGGAAACCTTTTTTTTTTTCAAACCTTTTTGTCGTTTTCAGGTAAAGAAGTTAAATCGGAGCAATAAAACATCAAGATGACAGTTTCACAGCAGTCATACTGTAAAGTAGAAATAGTGAGTGGAGCTGATGGGTTCTTCTTTGTGTTTCTACAGCAGAATGAGAAATAGCGAATAAGACACAGCAGCACACACTCCAGAATGAGACATTGCTCCCATTGTAACAAGAAAGCAACGAAATCAGAGCAAATAGTTGTTTATCTCTGAAGTTTTCTCAACAGTTATGCTCTAAGACTCATATAAAAACACCCCAAACCTCACAGAAAGCTGTAACATGGGGAGGTTTTGATTAACTAAAGCTGACATGGACTTCCTTGTTTTTTTGTCCGGTAAGGTTCAGCATGGCGGTGCTAAAACTCCATAGACCTCCTTCAGGATGGAGCAGCTCAGTAAAGCTTGGCTTGTCAAGAAAGTCTGTTTAGTACTTAAACCCTCTTATAGAATAATGGTGGCTACTCAGCTTTTGGGCAATAACAATTGGGTTTTACCTTATATGGAGTGTCTGCCTTTTGAATTATTTTCATCATCATCACTATGGTAAAGGTCTAGTTGTGAAAAAACCCCGATATAGCAGCATGTAGGAGCAAAGAGGGAATTCTTTTGAAAACAACGTAACGTTACTGAATTGTTGAATGCGGTTTTCCAACTGACGTGTGAAATAACATAACAAAATGTTCAAAATAGCAAGAAAGGGTCAGAAACTTCACTCGCACTGCACTTTCCATGCCCAATTCTTCAATAGAATATTCGCTTAATCAGTAGGATTTTCCCATATTAGTGTTAGATCCCAAATAAGGGGAAACATATTAGTCGCATCAATCACTTTAATAGCCATTCTGATTGTTACTCAGTCTGTGAAAACAGTCAATCTAATGTCCTCTGTGGCTCTGGAAGAACTTTGGCTTGGAAACCCCATATTCATAAAAGCAAGCCTGTGTTGTAAACTGCAACAGATGGGCACTTTCCACACAGGAGGAAACAAATAGATGCTGCTGGTTGCATTAAAGTAAATGTAGGAGCCAGTGATTTTGGAACCAGAACTTTAATTAACCTAAATCAGCATACTATGACCTCTACTATGACCTATTTTGAAAACGAGTTTCTTTTGAAACCCGAACTTTATAGAATGCAGCACTAGTTTGCTGGAAAGGACCTGATATGCCTTGCAGGTCAATATAATGTATAATTATGTACAAATAGTCTGTATTGCACTACATTTATCTTTAACTTTTCCGTGTTACTTGTGTACAACTACCCTCTGTGCCTTTAATAGCCCCATGCGGACAAATAACGTTTATTTTATTTTATTGAATTGAATAACTGTAGCACATGAAGTTTTTTTTCTTTTCTTTGTAGCAAAAACCATTCTACTCAAATGACTCAGCTGTGATAATTTAATTACTGTAAGCAGGTACTGTAAAGAGCGACCTATGGGGTTTGCCAGACACTATTCACAGCTGCATTCTTTTACATCCCACTTTGTAGTTTTGGTTTTTAAAAGCAGTCTATAAATCTGCTTTTTCACTGCCTGGAGTTATAAGAGTACTACTCACTAGTCTGCTTGTTAAATACTGTATGCCAAATTAGCCAAGAGACAGTTAGCCTAGCTTAGCATAAAGACTAGTCTTGAGCATGAATTTACCAACAAACAAAATATCACCTATTTGTGGGATATAGATGTGCAGACGAGTTTATTTGTGAGTTATTGATGTTTTGGACTGACTTGAGCCAGCAGGTTCCTCTTACTTACACATTTTATCTTAGGCTAAGCTTATATGTTAGACTAAGCTAACCATCATCATGTCTTAGGCATGACAGTAGGCATGCCAAAATGATTTATTTAAACATACAGAAAAATAAAAATCTACCATTGTAGATGCAGATTATATAGGTTTTCATAGTTTAGAGTGGCTCTCGTGCACAGTAACAAAGAGAAGCACCTCTTGTTTGGACAAAGCTTTGAGGAAAAACAGATGCATATAAGGAATCAATCATCCTTTGTCAAGCAAACCAGATGGAAAACAGGACCTGTGATTGGGCTAAGCCTTTTTCTGATTACAAAGGAAAAACATCTCTGCTAAGATCCTTCCGTATTCCAATGGCCTGTAATTGTATTTGGATCAAATCTAAATACATATTTGTTTATTGTGATGCCTTTCGACGCATTCACAGCTCTTCTCTCAAATACGGGCAGTCAAAACTTTGTCTAGACAAGTGCCAGTAAGCAGCTGGGATGAAGGGACCCGCTTCACACTGCAGGAAGTGCCAAATAGATCCCATATGACTGGTATCCCTCTGGAGTAACAACCCCCCATCATCATTACTGATCAGGGAAAGTCAGCCAGACAATCAGTCTGCTTGCTGGGACAATAAACAGTGGGTGGTTCTTGGACACGTGGCCAACTCAGGGAAAGACTGAAATGTGTGTTACTGTTGAATTCCAAACGCATGATTTATTTTACTTACATTTTTTTATTGATGTCAAATGCCAGGCTCTGTGAGATTACTGTATTTCAGACATTTTTAATATGTAGTACAATTGCACTGTGAAGCTATTCGGTCATGTTGCAGTGTGGACTTTGGAGCTAACAGAGTCCGGCACAGAGCTAAACCAGATTAAAACAAAGGTGTATAAGAACAAAGTGTTTCATGTTGCTGCATGTGCTTATGGCTTTATTGTCTGACTCAGATTCTATTCTTATTTGACACATCTGGGTTACATGGCACATGGAGGTACTTTACATTCCTGCAGTTGTCGTTCTGTATGAGTTGCTTAGTTTTTCCATACCTATGGATGCATAATCCATCCTACTGTAAGATTCCATAAACTCGCAGTACCACCCCAAATGATTACTTTATCGCAACAATAATAAACGCATCAATAAGTCTGGCTTTCATTTCCTGAGGTCAGGAGTACTCAAGAGTGACAGGGTCCATAGTGGACACAAGCCACACAAAGCAGTGTGCAGAAAAGCTTTAATCTTTATATTGGGACATTTTTATAGTGGAAGTCTCAGATATCTGTGTTCATTTGTCTGTGTTAAGTGAGTTAAGCAGAAGCAAAGGGCAGGAGGTTTGTGTGCTCCCACACATTATTAGAGGAATACACGGGCCAGTTTATTTTGGCTTCAGGCAGTACAAAGGCATCATCAGTTTTTCCACCATGGCTCAGCAAAGTAGAGCTAGCAGACCAGGGCCATATGTAGGACCTATAAGATGTGACTAACTAACTTCTCCAAACTATGTTGTCCTCTCACAATCTAGTGTTTTTCCAGCTGGAACTACTTTCCTGAAGCTGAAGTGCCTGCACCACAAAGAGGGAGACTAGATAGCTGAGCTGCAGCATCTCCTGGGATCTCTCTCCCCAACTCCATGTAGTAAAGCACAACAAATCCAAAACAGTTCTATGGTGATGCCTTGCTGTTAATGGCCATAATGTAGCGTTAGCAGGAATATGGTATTCTCCAGGATTTATCAAGAAGGGATAACGTCTTTGCTAAGACTGGGCTCTTTTGGGATCTTTTAGCGCCAGAATGACAAAAATTTATTGTATGAGCATTGGCCATTGAAAAAAAAAAATTCTAGTCTAATATTTTCAATGCAAATTTAAGTGCACATGCATTAAAAACAATGCATATCTTCATCAGCCATTAGGAAATAGCCAGACACCTTTTGCCAATAATAACAATAACAATGGCAATTTGTTGTTATTTGCATAGATTTGTGTAAAAGGTGACATAAATCATGTATGTCACTTTTTTAAAAAGGTGATTTTTTTTTTTTTAGGAATGAACTTAAATATCTATCTATGTACTCCATACCTCATCCCATGTAAAGTAAGTAAGTTCATCTCCATCCAGGTAGCGGATGTCGCCATGCTGTGGAGGCTCTTCCACAACAAAGTCGATGACTGCTGAGGTGTAGAAGGGATGTGAGATGTTTATAATGTCTGCATTAATTGCTCTGCTCAGGCCCTCCTTCACGGAAAAGTTGAAGCTCTGGATGGGAATGAGCCGGGGCATAATGGTCACGATGATGCGCAGGTTCTCTACTGTGGTAAAACCATTACTGATGTCCACGGTGAAAGCATCCTCACCCTGAAAGAGATGGATGTTTAGACCCGTTACTGATATTCATTGATATGTCATTAGAGGTGGCGTTTGTGTTTCGCCTGTTCTTATTCAAAATTTGTAGTTGAAAGGGAACGAGCTGCCACATCTGATTTACTTAAGCAGAATGAATCAAATGACCATAAACCTGGTTGGATGTAGACAGGTAGAGGACACGCCCCTCATCAATGTCTTCCTGAGTGAAGGAGTGGATGTAGTCGAGGACAGGAGAGGCCGTGGTCTCTGATGTATTAGTCAGCATGACCACATGACCAAGCAGAGGAGGTTCTTTAATTGTAAACAGCATTTCTGTGGGCAGAATATCAGCTTGCTCCACCTAAAAGGCAAAGATAGATAGAAATAATATTTTACATACTGTATCATAGGAAGCTTTTGCAAGATCCCTGTCCATAAAATGCACTTATTCAGAATGAAAAGTCTGTATGTAAGCAAAATTACTACATTTTTTGCCATGATCTCATTTTACTACGTTAAAGCACAGTTAGGACAGATACACATTCAGAGAAACAACTAAGCTGAGAAAATTTGCAGATAATTGCACAACTTTTCTAATACCAGCCTATGAAACTGATATCGACTTGCCTTGTCATTTTCTCTCTCATAGTATACTGCATTACTTTGTTCATTCTGACTGTGCAATGTTAAGTTAATTTCATGATATGTTCTTAATGACTCGGCAATACAATGTAACATGAAGTTGACATATATTGTTAGATGGCATGGTGGACGGGAACCTAAAAAGACATTTTTAACATTTGGCATCATTTAAAGCAATGCTACAGATTTTCACAAAGACAGATTTATGGCCATTCCACTTTGAGAAGTCCTATCCAGCTCTCAAGAGCCTGATGCCTTGGTCTGTCTAGCAACCCTGCTTGCATTTTTTTCATTTCGGGAGTGTATGCTACTTTTCATATCATAGTAAGGACACACATCTGGAAACGGTCCTAGAGACCAAATCATCACTTTAGCTCTTGGCTTTGTTTGATACATATTTCAGTATTATGTCCAGTGAGCAGTCCAAATTGCAGATTTAGAAAGAAAAGAGAGAATATTTTCCTTTCAGAAATGTTCCTCATTATTTCAAGAGTCAAGAAGACATATTTATATATACAGAGGGCGGGTTACAAATGGACCAACAATTTAAACCTCATTAATTGCTTTCAGGGTGAAGTGCAAGCAGGCACATCTTAGAAATAACAGCAGGCCTCAGGAAGCTCCTGAGGGGATACTTAGTGCTCTGTTTTCCACACTTAATAGAGTGTAATTCAGTACATAAACCAAATTAGAAGCAGCGACTGTACAGTCATTTCAAGCCCTGCTTTCGTGTGGTAGAGTAGAGTCAGAGTTACAAAGCAATAAAGAAGGCTTGACGAGTCATGTGAAAGGTCCTTATCACAATCCAAAATAAACTTGAAAAGGACAATGATATTTTTTTTCTTACAATTACTGCCCAAATGTATATGTACAGTGATTGAATCTGTCTGGCTGACAGAAAAACCCAACAATTTTCTGCTGTGCGAGTTGAATGTCATAGAAGCAAATTAATTTAGGTTTTGGTAGCTAAGGTCATGAAAAAACTCTCCAATCCTTTTTTTAAAAAGAAGTCACCAGTTTCTAAACAAATCGTGATCGCAGAGTGGAAATTACCTTAAGATGGTCCTGGTCGATTACAGTGGGTTCACTCTCATAGGAACGGATGGCCTTGTTGGTTATCACCTCCGGCTCAGAAAGATAACCTTGCTTAAATATTTTAATCCTGAATGTGCCCTCCTTAGAATGCTCCTTTGCTTGGACAGTGAAGCTGAAGGAGTCCTTGGACCTAAGACTATCATAATTGTGCTCATATGACACAACGCCTTTTTTCAAGTCCTCCTGGGTGAACTCTAAAGCCTCAATCCCGCTCACTATGATCCTGCCATCGCTGGGTGGTGCTGTAACCAGGAACTTAATCTCACTGTTGTCTCTGATGTCGATGTTGGAGTCAGCGCTCAAAAGGTTTGTATCGAGGGTTTTGGTTGCTCCATGGTCAATGACGATGATTGTATTGTTTACCACGCGCAAGTAAGCCTCACCTGCCTGGATCTGCAGCAGCGCAGTGGTCTTATGGAAGCCATCTGACACCTGAAGTGGGAAGCGTTCCCGATCTGCTCCGTGGTGAATGAATAGGACTTTCCTGTCACGCAGGTCAGCTTGTGTAAAACGGAAAAGAGGCTGCGATGGATTAGATGCTGAAACAATATTGCCTGAGAGGATTCCCTCTCGAGCATAGACAATTTGAGTGTCATTAAATCCTGAGTCGTCATCCTTGAACTGAATGACATCAGTTGTGAGCAGGCGCTGACCGAAGCGGACCACATTAAAAACTTTATCCACAATCCTCACAGGAGCATGCTCATTCTTGGATTGGATCAATATTCTGAAAACACCTGTTGCAGTTATCGGAGGGTCTGAACCTTTATCAGTTGCTGAGAAATGGAACTCATCGCTGCTCGTCTTGGAGCCATCGTGCTTGTATATCAGCCTGCCAAGCAGCAGATCTTCATTACTAAAAACTCGAATTGCCCCCTCAAATCTAGGCATTCCAGATGGGGAATCCCTTATGAGTCGCCCATGCTTTGGCTCTTGTGTGACTTGATAGAAAAATTCTGTGGAACTTGGAGACTGCATCCAAAGGTAATTTTTGTTCAGGCTCTGCTCACCGCCCTGCAAAACAACCACCCTCTCATTGATAAGAACAGGCTGATTTCCACCGGCAAAGATGCTAATTGGGAAGGTGTACAAAGGAGAGTGCTGGTCCCCAGCAAAAACTCTGAACTGAAACTGGTCTGAACCATCCACAGCTCTGTGGATCTTGAGCCTGTAACTCACGGCATTGTCCAAAATGTCTTTCTGGGTGAACATGTCACCCTCAAACAACTCTTTGTCTGACAGCTTAAGACTACCAAGTGTTGGAGGCTTGACAAGGATGTATTTAAGAGTTTCTGGATCTGGATTTTTTCCTTTAACTTCAGCCTGAAGCTCTGCGAGTCCGATGATTTGCTCTTCACCAGCCATCATCTCCAATTCTACCATGTTTGAAACTTTCACTTGTGCAGGGAAAATCTTGACAAAGAAAGTGTTGTTTAAAAGGGAAAACTGCCCCAGATGGGTGTCAAACTGAATCTGCTCCACCACAATATCTTCCTGGTTGCTTGAGTCTGTGCTGAAGTATCTTACACGCTCTTGATCCAGATCGGATTGGTGGAAAGCTGTAACAGGTTTGTATGTGCCATCACTCGACTCTATTTGTAGTTCTCCAAATAAAAGGGCTTGTGTGATGTTATACATAATATCTCCATTACGGGGATGACCGATAATAGCCAGATTCTGAACACCTATGGATGCATTGCTTCCTTGAGACAAATTAAGGCCAATGTTGGTGACAATGGTCATATGTGGATTCGTCACCAATAACCTGAAAGTAGTTGACTGACTTACTGCCTGTCCATCAGACACTTTCAGGGTGATTTCAGCATCACCCCCTCTGTGCACAAAATAGATATTTCCATCTTTCAACTCCCTACAAGTGAACTTTGAGATGAGTCTTTCCTCAGAATTTTCCAAGTACCCAACATTTGCGGAAAGTGCTGAGGTTAGAGTTACGACTAATTCATCACAGCGGGAGTCAGAATCCATGATTTTGATAAGCGCAGGACTCAGACGAGTCCGGCCATTTTCTGTGATGGTGATTTCTCCTCCACTAAGTTCTGGTATGTCATTGACGGGAAGGATTTCCACCGGCAGGATAACTTCATGGGGAGTTTGTAAACAATCTGGAAGATTTTCATTACTGTTAGCAACTACCTCTAGCTGGATCTCATCTACATGCCTTTCATTCCCATCATGCATGTACTTGATTTTCTTGTTGACAACATCCAAAAGAGTGAACTTTCTTGTGCGTTTCGTGTTTATGTTCATATCCACCAGACCATACAAGGGATCATCCTGAAGAGTAAAGATGATTTGAGACAGACGCATTCCTGCAGCACTGACGTCAAATGTCGGGCTTAAGTTGTTGATATCAAGAAAAGCTTCTCCACCTTCAGGGACAAGCAAAGGGGTGACATCAAGAAATTTAGTTAAATTTTTGAAAATCTCAGGCATGCCTTCCGTTGGATTGCAAAGCAGCTCATTTAATTCAACATTAACATATCGAAAGTGGACAGGTGGGGACGTTGTTGTGTCTGCATCATAATAAGTCGAGTAGTCATAGTCCTCTCCTTCACATTTAACGTGAACATCTTTGGTCACCAAAGCATCCTGAAGGCTTCTATCCTTTTGGTTTACCTTTATTTCCCCCAAGCATCCAATGAAAGATTCAGATGTCACGTCGTCCTCAAAACGACTCAAGGATCCGCTCTCACGAAAGACTTCTTTCATTTTCCCCTGGATGCCACCTAAATACAGGTTTCCAACCAAATCCAGTTTTTTGGAAGAGTCAAGAGGAAGGGATGAGGACTGGCTGTCTACAGTAAGAACAAATGAACCCTCAGAGACCTGAACCTTAACTCGATGCCACTGGTCATCATCCAGCTGCACCTCTAAATTCTCAAGTACTTTCATGCCACCCCCAAGGTCCAGTATACCCTTAAGATAACCTTTCACAACACCAATGGCAATGAAGTCTGATTCTCTGCCTGGGTGGAAAAGGAGCAAAGCATCTTCGATAGTGGTTTTCATTAGGAGTTCCACTGTCCTTGGAGCACCAGCAGCCTCGCTCCATGTGGGGAAGGAAACAAAGGAATCGGGAGTGCTAAAACTAGTTGCCTCCCCATCCCCAATCTCAAACTCGCTGCTGCAGGACTCCTTTGTGTCACGGCACTGCTTTAATGCTGCATTGAGAATATCAAACTGATGGGATTCAAATTTTACGTCGGTCATGCAGCCACGGAAGGGAGGAATGGCATTGCTGAGGTAGGGAGCATCCAGGTCCCCTGTGCCCCCAAGCCAAATGCCCTGATCAACGTTTAGCTCTTCTCCATCTTCGCTCACAGGGATGTATGTTGGGTAGAGATCGTCAATTATCATGGTGAGCTTGCTATCTTGCCAAGTCAGTGAGACTTTATGGAACAGAAGGTTATTCAGCTGTACTCCTTGAGATGAGGAGAGTTTGATCTCACCACCCCCCAGGTTCATTCGTGCCTATGGTGAAACAAAAATAGTTGAATTTACTCAAATGTCATTTCAGAACTTTAATATTTATGGGCAAGAAACTATCTCTTGAATGAATAAATATGACAAAATACTCTCACCTATATGGAGTGATAATTCCTTAACCCCTAAAATACTTGTACATCAGCTTAAAGGATAAGACCGGTTTTTTGACATTGGGCCCTTGATTTCACATTATAACATGATGTTCTACTCACCCCTGCTTGTTGTTGAACATTTGGAGCTGTTCCGAAGATATTCGAGAGGCGTCTGGCTGCTCTCTTGAGATATTCGGCCATGAAACTGTTTCCTATGGGCAAGCTTATACATGCACAAACTATGCTGTTTATAATTTATTAATTACTGTACACTAGCACTGATAACGTGGAGGTGCGTCGCTTACTTAAAAAAATCCGGGTTACTGTAATTTTGAATTTTTGTCGTAAAGTGGGTGTTACTGACGTCCTCGTGCTACTACCACAGACAGCCCACAGACCTGCTGCCTATTTATTCATTCGGCTAAAATTCAAAATTAGTAACCCGGATTTTTTTAAGTAAGCGACGCACCTCCACGTTATCAGTGCTAGTGTACAGTAATTAATAAATTATAAACAGCATAGTTTGTGCCTGTATAAGCTTGCCCATAGGAAACCGTTTCATGGCCGAATATCTCAAGAGAGCAGCCAGACGCCTCTCGAATATCTTCGGAACAGCTCCAAATGACCAGCAACAAGCAGGGGTGAGTAGAACATCATGTTATAATGTGAAATCAAGAGCCCAATGTCAAAAAAACGGTCTTATCCTTTAATAATACATATTCAGGCTGTGTGTGCACAGTCGCAGAAGTTGAGCAATGGATTTCCAAAGTATCTCTTTCCTATAATGTTTTCCCATAATGTTCACTGTTAACATCAGACTCTGAGTAAGGCAATCTATTTTTGGTAATCCTTCAGTCTGTTCAGTGTATCTCATATCACCAAAAGAAAATGAAGATAATTGAGAGAGGACTTATTTCCTCTTATAACACATGCGCTAAAATTTTGCTTAAAGCTGCAGTCGGCAGGTTTTCAAAATTGCGAGTCTAAAGTCGGAAAATTCGAACTGATACAACTTTCAGGTCCCTCCCCCAACCTCTAACAAGCTCCGAATCGCCCCCCAAGCCCCTCCCCCTCTGTGGATGAGGTTGTGCACGTGAGTTCACACCAGTGTGAGCGCACACAAGCTGGGGCAGACTCACGCTCAGCAGCGTGTGCACAAGCTGTGATTGACAGGTAGGATTCCTCCACCCTAACTTGATTGGTTAAAAACAGCCGGGAGCGCTCGGTTTTTGTAAGCATGATTACAGGCTTCAGAGGGAGCTACAGATTTTGTTATTTTTCCTAAACAGCCTATTTAATATTCTACTTCCAGAATCCCATGACAGTTCAAGCTAATATGACTAAAAAAAAAGTTGCCGACCGCAGCTTTAATTGAAAATGCAGCTTCAGTGCTATTTTCTGGGGGAAATTTAGACAAATCCAAATTGTAGCACAACTGATGTTGATTTGGCTGCTTTTAAAGGTTGCCCAGCAATTGTCTGAAGATGTTAGTCGGCATGATTTACAATATCTTTTTGAAGAAGGGTGTTTCTTCCACACAGTAGTGTCCCAGAGACTCATAAGATTAATTGGCCACAGAACTTATTAATGCAACTTACTTTAAATAGCTTTTCCCTTAATGTGTTCAGTCTTTTAGGTTCAATTACTGCCTATGTTAGAAAACAGTCCCATAGACTGGTATGGCAAACTCATATCTCTTAAAAACACTGAAGGAGGCAAAGTCGTTATTATGATTAATACATTACGCTGCTAAGGTAGAGCAGTGAGCTAGATGTTCTTTTGAGATTGAAGGGATATTTTCCAACACAACCGGGCCTAAAGCAGATGGATGTGTGTAAATCTCTTTTTTAAAGACAGCCTAGTAAAGCCCTTACCTGTATTTTCCCGTTTAGCAGTTCCAGGAACAGGTAGTCCTCCATTCCTGCAGCCAGGAGCAGAAGCCCACTCCGCCGACTCGTCTTGATCTGTAGTGACAGCTGGAAGGTGCGAACATCTTGGAAGGCTTGTAAACTGCAGAAGCTGTCTCCAAAGTAGGATTCTGCAAAGAATAAATGCAGTTGAAAGCAAAGCAAGACAAAAAAGTAGGCATCATGGCAACCCTGATATTAATGGGATGTTACATTACTGAAAAAATCTGTAATATTTTTTAAATTGTAATGGAAATAAAACCTTATCCTGCCTTGGACACATAAAATAGGCAAAAATGACACCTGAACAACATGCCAAAGTATAAACTCATCCGACATCTGCTGAGTTTTTTAAAGTGTAAAGTTTGAGAACCTGGTTAAATGAGCATTTCTGCAGAGTTTGACATCTCATGTATCTCCCTCATGAACCGATTTCTATATCATCAGGTGGCCCTCAGCTGCTCTTGGCTGAAAAAGAGCTTCTCTGGCCTCAGAGATTCTCTGACTAAGACATCAGTCATCATCCCTGTGGAGGTTTTCCAGGCATATAGAATGTTGGGGTGCAGGATTTCCCAGGCTTGTCTCATATTCAGTGATATGCTAATTCAGCCACCTAACTCGGTCTTTCCTTGCTGAAGCACTTGATGTAAAACGTAAACCAGGGAGGAAGTCAATTATTTCCCAGTGCACATGCTCTTATATTAAAATGGACATCTTCCAAGACCCAGTTTCCTCACCATGGGTTTTCCATGGCCCCAGCCAGGAGCTGTTGAAAGGGGGGTTTCCATTAGTCACCCACTTGCCCTCACGGGGGTGATAGTTCATGACAGAGAAACTCACTGGAACACAACGAAGAGGCTAGTCCTCTGATCATGCAATGCTAATGCTTTGGAGTATTTGGAACAGTAAAGCAGTACTGTGTCAAAGTTAGAACATTCCTCTTGGACTATGAGGGCCAAAAGTTTCCTTCAGAATCAACAGCAGCACCCAGTAGCCTGGCAGGATGTCAGACTTAATGCCATAAAGCAAAATCTCCCAGAACAAACTCTCAGCCATGACTGTGGCAAAAAACAGGGGAGGAGAAAATAAGATGATGAAACATTCACATTCATCACTATAAATGGAAAAAGTATTTCCCCGAGACCCTAGCAAATACATGTGTGCGCCTTTAAAGGGCAGCCCGTGTCTGTGTTGCATCTACATTAATGCCATGCTGCCAGTCTCACAACACTAAAGGGCACATTTGTCCTTTCGTTTCTAATCCTGTAAATGAACCCCTTCATCCAAGATCTACAGCAAACATTGGGAATGTGAACAATGACAAGTCCTTTGATGTCAGCAAGGACAAAAACAAAGCTTTTATGATCACGCACATGCTTTTGTGATTTTACTCAGAGGCATTTGCGTATGGTTCCAAGGCTGCTCTGTCATGATCAACATCAGTGATGAACAGTCTCCACACAAGGCTACAAATGCACAGAGACTTTTGCCTACATACTGATGAGGAAAACCACTCAAAGACATCTGCTTTTGATATTGTCACATGTTAAACTGTTTAATACATATTGTGTATGTGATAATGAAATAAAACATGGTATTCAAACCAGAAATGGAGCTGAATAACAAATCATCATTTGGTTCTCTGAATTAGAGGGCTGCATTGGGATTGGAATCATGCCAGCGGGACCCGACACAAATCCTCAGGGGTGGGGGTTCAACATTGCCATTGGTGGATTGTTGGAAAATAGGCTGTAGGTCCGGCCATGTTGAAAACTTGGTCAAGACTTTACGGTAGAAGCGCAAAGCAAGGTGAGTCCTCTATTTCAATGGCAATTAACCTATAGTTGATTTGACACTGCCTTCTAAATTGGACTGTGTTACACACTTTGAGACTTTGCTACCATTTTTTTTTGTGTTAATGAAAGTAAGTAACTACAATACTGGGTGTTATTTTACTGGCAAGGTTACCCTGTGATTGTGCTTTCCCCTAATTTACTGATTGCTGTTACTTGCATGTGATTTAGAAAGCTAACAAAATCTATATTGATTTAATGTTGTGGCTTCATGGTAGCACTATATTGATGGTGTCCTTACTCATCGCTGCAGCACTTTGTTGCTGCAAAAAGCAGCATGTTTGTCAGGTGTTTCACTCAAGAGGGCGGCATTGGATTGACAACTCAGTCTGTTGGACCCACATCACGGGGGGCAGTCTGAATTTGACTAAAATTCTCAGTTACACATTATTCATCCGCAATGTCACTTTTAAAGGGGCTCTTGCCATTCACTGTTTCCGACTGCGCCAGAGGCAACTCCAGTGCTTTACTGTTCCGGTACTCTAAAAAGGCTCAGGTGTTCCAAATGAGAGAGAAGTGCTAATTGCAGAGCCTGCGGGCTTAAACTGAAAAACGAGGTAGCAGGCTCTTACAGAACTATCGCAATGAGTTCCATGGTTGTTAAACGCAAGTTTTTCTTTTGGATTGTTCATTTAGCAATAAAAAAAAAGAATAGAACAAATTAAAAAAAATCTAAAAAATGAGAGTGATGCCCCGACAATACTGCCTGCAGATTTTATGGTTCAAACTTAGTTTGCTGCTTTTGCCTTCAGGAAAAGAAACAGCCCATTTTCAAATAACACACACAAAAGCTTCACTCTCTGCAGTATACCTGCACCTGGAATTTATTAGCTCTTCAGCTAATTCACGAAAGAAAAGCACATGTCCTGCTCTGTGATTCTTCTTTTGTGTTTTTGCATCCTTGTTTAAACATGTACTGTGTTCACACTCTCCATTAGCTTTGCAAAGAGGGATCCTTATGTAAAGAGTGAAATTAAATCTATAACAATGTGAGGATATTTCGTATTGAACTGTGCGTTGCAAACCTTCAGACGTCTACAGCAACATACCACAAAGCTATATCCTCCATCTACCAGGGGTGCATAGAGATGGGTGTAGATCGAAACAAGCTGAAGGGATTTCTCTGACAAGGCATGATTCTCTTGAAGGACTTTGGATCTGCGAAGCTCCTGCTGCACTAAGTTTCAGTCAGTGTGTGGACTTTTAACATCCTAAAAGGACAGCCTTTGATCCCCTTTAGCTACCACACCCATCCTCACACTACTTTATTGTGCATCAAGCAGAATCTTGGTATGAAGCCAATGCAGATGGCTATAATTTGATGACTGACTGCGCTTGTATTTATAATTCGCTGAGGAAACTGAGTCTTCCTCTCTTTCACGACGACTGAATGAATTACTCTTTTGTCTTTCTTTCCCCTTTCCTCCTCCTCCTCATCTCTATACTCCTTTGGTCTCCATCTAGCGACACATGTCCGGAAAAGCTGTGTGGAAAAGAGACTGAGAGCTGACCACAAGGAGAGGAAGACTGGCGACACTCAAGCGATTTTATGCCGTCTGACTTGTTGCGCCGATGAGTCAGAATCCCTCCAGCAACATTTTAAGCCAACGTGAAGACACGTCGGACAGACAGATCTGAGCCTACAGGATGCTGATTCTTTCCTCTATGATGGTTATGGTAACCAAAAAAAATCTTTGGATCACATGCATGATTTCCTTAAACCTAAGCAGTTTCTAATCTAGACAATCTTGTCTTAAAGTATAATTTTTTAGAATCAGATTTTTAGCTATTTAATTTAGATTTATAATACATTTTGAAAGGGATACCTAGCATGTGTTTTTCCTCTATGAGTGTGCCATGGTAACACTGCCTGAAATCTAAACAAACCACCTACTTACGTAACTTATGGTTGAACCACAGCTCTCTCGACTATAAATAGAGGTTATGTTGGCAATTTCTTGCCTTTGCTGGGCTGTGCCTACTAGAAACAGGGTATAGTAGTTTCAGGATATAATTATATGAGGGATAGGGTGTTGTTTGCCATAGATAGAATTGGAGGGAAATGCACTGTGTGATGGGATAGGGCATATGGCAACATGGTCATTACCATGATGAGCAATTCCATCACCCACAAGGGTCAATGGCACTTCTGGTTGCGATAAACGTTACTTTATCACAACCAATTAAGCCTACAGACAGCACCTATGGACAATTAGAACATGGAATAATTAAAGAAAAAATCTGCATATCAAACTAATCTATTTATTCAATTAGTTTACTGATTGCTGGAAAACTAAATTTGCTGACTGATTGAACATAAACTATCCAGCAAAGATACAGAGCATTTCTAAGTTAGAGATTCTCAATATTATATCCTTTTTTGGTTGAATATCATTGCATATAAGATCATTTTGGAAATGCTTGTTCAACCAAATAAGCTATTTGATATTTTGTCATTCAATTAATAATTGTTAGTTGCAAGACAAATAACAACCAGATATTAATGTCATAAACTCAAATTTAGTCAACATATGGATTTGAGGGCTATGGACACCTCAGTCTTCAGCTGAGCTGGAAATTATGGATTGACACTGTCCATCAAGCAGATCCACTATATCCTTTATATGTGTATTGTGTTTACCTGGCTAGCTGTGTAAACACAATAGTTATATGTGCAATTTTGTGATTGGTCTGAATCAACCTTGTCTTCCAAGAGTGGAGATGATATCTGAAGTATGTGGCCTACTGATAAGTTGCAACAAATGTATTCAGCGAATGCGCCATCTTTGATTTCCCTATGACGTCCACTCTTTGACCCCAAAAATCTTCTCGAGTCATCCATCCATCCATCCATTTTCTATACCTGCTGAATCTGTCGGTCGGGTCGCGGGGGGGGGGGCTGGAGCCTATCCCAGCGGTCATCGGGCGAGAGGCGGGGTGAACCCTGGACAGGCCGCCAGTCCATCACAGGGCCACACAGAGACAAATGAGACAAACAACCATACACATGCTCACACTCACTCCGAGGGACTATTTTAGAGACAACAATTAACCTAACAGGCATGTTTTTTGGACAGTGGGAGGAAGCCGGAGTACCCGGAGAAAACCCACGCAAACACGGGGAGCCTCTCCTGAAGCACAAATAATACTTTTTTTTTGGTCCTTCAGAAACAGGAATGTAGAAATTGAAAAAAAATAAAATACATTTTTTTAATCATGGAAACCTTGGTTTGGAGTGTCGACCGTTCAGCAAGTTATTTCTAACAACCCGTTCAGTAATAATTTCTCACGACTCAAATTTGTTGCAATGCAAATTACAATGTACCTATGATGTGTACAACATTTCAACAAATAATATCCCCAAACTAATCACAGCCCACTAACTCCTCTTAATCATGTTGACAACATGTTTATAGAACTGCGTCTGAATACAGCAGCCTGTCTGTACAAGAAAATACTGCCAACTCCAGCGCCCTTAAACAACAGTGAGCTCAGCCACAACTCTGCATACCTTGACAGTACTGCTTTATTAAGGACCCCTTCCTTCTCCAGACTTTTCAGAAGTCACCAGGGACACACTTTTACAGGCTTTATGGAGCCATTTCTCAGACCCGGCTATGTCAGTGTGAAAGCAAGCTGCATATTTTAGCCCCCTTGTCCTTTTTATATCCCCATTTACTTCTGCATTTCTCTGAGACTCTCTAAAACTAGCTGGAGTGAAGAGGCATAGTACTGAGAAAAAAAAAAAAAAAAAGCAGGAGGCTTCCACCAAAACTTTTCATGCACGAAAAAAACTTCTGACCTTTCCCCGTGAGCGGAGAATGGAAGTGTATTTGTAATTTTAGCTTCGGAAAATGGACCTGTGAGAAAAGGGAGGGAAAGTACGGGAAAGAGGACGTGAAAGACACGGCGTTTTGTTTGGCTTCGTGCTGTTGTAGTGAAGGGGGAGGGAGGGCCAGAAAAAAGCTTGGTTTCTGCACAGAAAGTGTCACCACTTCACTGCGGCAGATTTGTTTTGCTGAGGCAAAGGTCTGACAGATGTGTTCGTATCTATAGCCATCATCACAAGTCAATAAGAAACGTTGGCTCAAGAGTCCTCAATGGGGTATGCAATGGGACATTTTCAAATTTTCAAGCCTGGCTTCGGTCTCACGGCAAACCTTTTTTTTTTCTTCATCTCAAATATTCCAGCTGAGTAAAAAGTTTGATTCTTTCATAGTATGTTGACTCACTGAACTGAACTAAAACACCTGTTGGTCATAATTACTTTGGACGAGTGAGCACACTCACCCAAGAACACTGTAAGGCAAACACAGCCGTGAACAGAAGCATTGTCGTGACTCAGACCTCTGCTGTGGTTTATGACTGACTAATACAAAGCGTGTCTCTGTCAGCCTGGCCCTGCTACGGAAGCCATCCACCACCAAGCTCCCAGTTGGTGGGTCCCCCGTGACATCAGAGGAGTGAACCCCCCTCCCTCATACTGTTTTAAACCATAAACCTACTCACACCAAAAGGTCCTCTCTACATCCATTCAAATCCACACTAGCCTTTTCTTTTCCCCCCTAAATACTGATGCACTGCCAGAAACATTCTGACAAGTGATTGTTTGTACATGTAGCTGTGACTTTTTCTGTTTTCCCTCAGCTTGAGGCTGCGAGGCTGTTTATAGACTTGAACTGAAGACCATTTTCACCACACTGATAATAAATTTCAGTGTGAAAAGAGGGCAGCATGTGGTGTCAAGGGGAGAGGGCAGGAAGGAAGAGACTGGATCCACACGGCAATGAAAATCCCACGTAGATTGTTATTATCCTGAGTGTACAGCCTGTAAAGCACGGAAGCTGAGACTGCTTTGCTTTGGCCGTGCCGTTCAGCATTAATGGTCCAGAGAGTAATAGCAGCAGGAAATTAGCATGCTGTTAAGTACAGCCACTTAAGTTTCTTATATTTACAATGTCAAAACAAAATAGGACTGCAGAGAGGTTCTGTCTTCTGCTGTTTATTATGGATAATTAAACAAATTTGTTTTAATGCATGTTATTCTGGGTGTGATCATCATACCTATGCTAAAACCAGGTTTGAATTAATGGACATAATAATAACCTCCTCATTTTCCCACGGTGTAGATTGGTGTTGCTTTTCTTCTTCTTTAATATTCCGTTATTTACTGTATCTGTAAAGATGCTTCACGATTCCGTTTTCCAAAGGTGTTCCCAAAAAATGTTGTCTTGGATTAAGTACATATATTTCAAAAGCTCTTTAGTGCACAGCATAAAGAGCTGCAGTTTTGTGATAAATGTTCAAAAAGTTGGCGTTTAAAAGTGGACTGTCGCTTTAGAGGACCATGCTCTCGTCCCGTCTGACTCAATACTGTTTTATGACTTTTTACTTTTGCACTTCGCAAGTCAGTCCCAGTTGGTTAGGGTTAGGCACGAGTAAATACAGCCTTAGAGTTTAGGATCGCATTGCATGAACGCTGCCCTTAGCTATATCATGTTCTGTCATGAGACACTGTTGCATTTTCTTCTGCTAAGTGATTACATTTTGGCTCTGAAAGTACAAAAGTAAAAGTCACCTTTTCAGAATGGTGACTTTGATAAATGACAACTTTTCCCTCCTGCAGCAAGCTGCTCCTCCTCTTTCCTGAGATGTCAAGGTTGCACATCCCGCATAAGTCACGTTACCAGCAGGAGAGCTTGTTGTTACGATCTCAGTGCTCTTTTTTCAGGCGTTACAAGTCTTCTATTGAGGTCTATTGAACTATAGTTAACAACGCTTCGTGGTAAATTGACGCTAGGGAGATTTTTCTGCTTGGAGAAATATTTCCTCTTATGTCTGAGTGTTCAGTAAGTCGCTGGAGCCAGAATGTACCTTAGCAGTTTTGTCCTAAGCTAGTCATTAGCACAGTTATAGATATGACTGTCAATACTTCAGAGGCTGAATGTGTCACACAAATACACTTAAATTGAACATGTTGGAGTTTTATTGGTAGTTACAATAAGAGTGATACTTTCTCATTCAGATGGATGTCTCTATGGGTACACGACACAGGTAAGGGACATATGATCAGTTGAGCATTCTTTCCTCAATTTTATATCTTGGACAATCACACATCTCTAATGTGGCTCGTGTCTGTGTGTCCTGACTCAAGTACGTCTCTTGGAGCTTGATGCAAGGAAAGCAAACAGTGCTTTTCAGATTTTTTAACATACTGTGGGATTCACTGTAATGTTTCCTTCTGATAAACTGGAGCACATTTTCCATGTCTGAGGCTTTGCTGGAAACAGACTTGACAGCACTGTTGTTTGCCATCACAGTTTCAACAATCCCTTTTTTGGGAATAATTGCAAACACACGTCTGCGTGTTTGCACTCATCCTTATTCTGTCTGGGTCTGCCATTGTCATTACCAGTCATTTCTGACATGATATCAATAGCTCCATTCACAGTTCGTTAAGAGTACCCTTATGACTGCCGTTATGAGTGTGAGCACGCGCATTAGTCGCTCCACCGCTAATTATCAGCATGACATTGGCTTTTCAGCGGGCTGGAACACACTGCTGAGTAGCAGTTCAGTGTCATAAATCACTCCACTTAAATGTCTGCGCAGAGGAAGAGATTTAGGAGCAGGACTCTGCAAAATCTTGCGCAGCTGAGGTGCAGCGCAGGGGAGCACTTCAGAGTTCAGCGTTCAAGTTTGGTTTGGATGCTGTGACGGTTCCAAATATTTACCAGAAGGATCTTATAAATGAACCAGTTTCCTGCTCCATCCCGCCTTTATTCCTGTCTTTTTCTCTCATGTGGGTCACATTTATAGTATATTTTATGTTGATCTGAGTATTACGTCCCTTTTTTCTTTAAAGGTTTAAAAAGCATCTGCTAAATGCATAAACATAAAAATACAGACTATTACAGACTATATCTGCCTTACTGGGTAGCAAGCTAAGTGGTGAGAAGTTACGAGTTCAAGCTGATGTTAGACTATCCTATGCTGTATCACCAGGAAAACTATTAGGACTGCATAGTGTAGTGGTAATATTGCCACCTTTCATGTAGGTGGCCTGTGTTCAAATCCCCTGCATGAAAGATACTACCTCCAGTAGGGGTCCTTAGGCAAGACCCCCTTAACCTGTAAGTTGCTTTGGATAAAAGCGTCTGCCAAATCCACAAACATTAACATTACTTCCAAAAGTCTACCACATCTCTTTGTATAGTCTATGGTCTAAACCCTTCACAGACAAAGTTGCCTGTCTTATTTACCTCTCTTTAGTATGACTTACTGCCAACAAGGAGATTTGCCACATTCATAGCTGCACACCACACTTTTCCACGACCAAGTCCGATAGTGTGGGCCTTCTATAAACGAGGCCCCCGGTCTCACAGGTCTCTCAGGAGGGAAACAGAAGCTTCAGTGAAGGGGCCTCTCGAAAGCCATATCCGGCTTTAACCTGGGCCTGCAAAGTCAGTGTGTGTTTGAGATCAGAGCGTCACATTAGCCCCATAATGAGAACCAGCTGAAGGTACACACCAGCAGACTGACCTTTTCCAGCTCAGACTGACCCCCCCCCACCAACTCCTCACTCCACCATCTCTCAGCCTAACCCCAGATAAATGCTTTATCCAGATCCCGTCTCTCGAACCCATTCCATCAAGCGTTACTCTAAATGTTCCAGTGCCCACACCCAAAGGCAGGAGTACACTACTCAAACAGAAACACCCCATGATCACTCGCACACTTATTAGTGGCTATGAACACACATTCTCCCTTCTTGTCTCACGACCTGACAGTCATTCCTCTTGTGCCCGCCAGTCTGAGTCAGCCCGCCATCTCACGCCAATCACGCAACTGTTTTCCACCAGACTGCCGTTGAGGAGGCCCGCCCTGCTCCACCCAGCTTGGGCAGCCACTTTTCCTCCAGCTCTCATTCGGGAAATGTTAGGGTTAGGAACACCCCCCCCCCCCCGCCCTCAAACGTTCCAACAGATCCAACTTGTACATTTATTCAATTTTTCCACAATTTTGCATGGCTGTGTCATTCAGTCGCAGACTGGATAGCACTCGCTTTAGTGGAAACAGTTGGTAGAAGGTACTAAGCGGGGAGGAATACTCTGTGGGTTTGAACTGAAGTCTGTTGTACAACTCTACATGAACAGTAAAGATAATTTATAAAAAGCACAAAGTGGCACAACTTTTTGAATGAAAGTAGATCCACAGAGGCCTGCTCAATGGTGATGCATTCACACACTTTGGAAGCTTACGTTTCTTTGCAGTGGAAATAACGAAGGATTACATAGGGTCACAGTCTTGCCCAGATTTGTCCAGCTGCTCTGCAGATCAAATGAGCAAATTTCCAGTCTCTGTCTTTTCAGTCCAAAAACGAAATGTGCATCAAAAGCATGCCTGCCTACACAGGACATAAAAAGCTTGAACACGGAATATACATGAAAGGTAAACACTTGTTTTGCTGGGCCTACATGCGGATGCCACATCTGTGGTAATGGTTTAAACATGTGGCGACAGATTTCGCTTCAGGGAGAAAACAGGCTCTGTGTCTCTGCCAAATCATTCCGCAACAGCGGCCTCTCTGCACACCGCAGTCAGCCTGAGAGGGCGTCGTGGCAACATACATCCTCTCGTATAAGCCACTTTTTACCGTACATAACTGCTATTACAACTGCACAGTGCACAGGTGCGTGGTCGCAACAGTAGAAGTTTGACATGAGGCTGAACCACCTTCCAATTTAGTGATTGAAAAAAAAAAACTAAAATAAACTTTGACTACAGAACAAACACTTTCTTCTTCAGATACCTGTTCAAAAACAAACCAAACAGCAACACATGACACCATGCCAATTCTTTAACCCAAACTGTTCCTGAAAGCAGAAGCAAAGTTTGACAATCCACACAAATCCAGAAGTGCACTCACACTCCATCAATAGGAAAAGCACTGTAGAAAGAAGGTGCTGCTAATGAAATACACGTGATTAACTGATTATCAGCAGATGTGAGCACCTCTCTAAAAGTTCTCTTTTTTTTTCTAACAGTTTGCTGGTCTGGAGCATTCAGGTGTGTGCCAACCCAATACCGAGGAGGAAAGGCATCAGCAGAGATCTTAGAGAAGTAATTGTTGCTGCCCATCAGTCTCGGAAAGGTCATAAGGTTATTTGTCATAAAAGAAGGGTGTCTGGGATTTTACAAGCTAAAAAGATCATTTTCAAGTGGAAAAAGATTCAAGACAGTTGACAGTCTTCACAGGAGAAGACTTCTTAGCAAGTTCACTCCTGGGTCAGACTGTGCGATGCTTAGAGAATGCAATTTAGAAAGAATTAGAAAAAGACTGAACAAGTATGGCTTGTTTGGAGGGTTTGGAGGAGAAGCCTCTTCTAAAAAGAACATGGCAGCATAGCTTAGGTTTGCAATCAGATGAAATTGACTTTTTACACATTTCTTTTGCATTTATGCTGAATTCTTATCAAATGAATGGTGAGATGTTTTAATATAGCATGTTTTGTTGTTTACCTGTGGTTGTATTTACCACATTTTGAGATCTGGTATAGACCAGTTGATTTTTTAAAATTTTTTTTATCATGTCCTGATTTGTAATACCTTATAATTAAAGAGAGGACTGGTACATCTAAAGAAGACAGTCGATATTTGATTAACTGCAAGATGTTATTCTCAGTATTTGGTGAAACAACCAATGCTGTAATTTTTGTAATGAGGACTGTCTCCTTGGTTTCATGTGTGAAAGTTCTAACGTGTGACAAGGATGAGTCAGAACTGGCGCCACAGAACCGCGAGCCGCAGCATAGCTCGCTGAACTTCAGGCATGCCTGAAGACAAAAGGCAGAGAGAAATTTAGGAAAATTTAGAGAGCCCAATTGTTCTGAGAGAGAGAATATGATGGAAAATGACAGGGCAAATTGGAAAGCATGCTTGTGGTGGCTGGGAAAAAATTATCCCAGGAAATACAGAAAATGAGTAAAAAAGAGCTATATCTAAGAGCCCTTTTTTTGCTGCTCGTTCTGCAAGTTGGCACAGAACCTCAGCAGATCCACAGAGGTCCTTTCACACACAATTTGCATTTAGATGATCACAAGAGCAGGCAGTTTGAATTGGCTATTTTTCCAACAACTTTTGCATATATCCAACAAATGTAATTACAAGTAATGCACCCCATTGCCTCTGATTGATTACATTGTTATATCTCTATTTAATTTGAGAGGAGTTGCTTCCTTTGTGTAATCCCCAACTGTGCATGGCTAATTGACCTAAATGCCTGTCACTGTGTTTGAAATGGCCATATGTAGTGCGGACAGCTGAAGAAAAAATAAAAATATCTCCCATACTGCACCACCCACTGCCAGGATGTCAACAGATCAGGGCAGCATTTGCTGGGGGTTGACTGGCTCTTAGCTCCCAGACTGATCTATAATACGTGCTCGGAAAGCGAAAACTATTGTAGTCACAGACTTGTCTGGTATTTTAAAACTCTCCTGTTTGAATTGATTGTTTAGAAGATCAACAACTTTTAGAATATCTAGAGCTTTGATAAAAAAGTCCAAGGCGCAAGCACAAAACCACAGAACAGCTTAGATGATAATTCTGGTGCTATTCAGTCCAAAAAATTTAATTACATTGTACTTCTATAAAATGTTGAAACAAAAATAAATTCTGGGTCTTAATTACAGACCATCTTCATCATCAATTTTTAGAGCCAATCATTATTGTATCTCAACAGCTCGGTCTATGAAACATCAGGAAATGGAGAGGAATGATCCATAAGATCAAACAGGGTATGCGCCCTACTGCTTGATGCTTTTTGTGAAATTTAGCTTGTGTATCATAACATAGACAACTGGATTTCTTTTGGATGATGGAAACTTTATTCCATAGCTGATTTTTTTTGGCAGTAGCAGCTATGTTTCGTTAGCACACAGCACCTAGCATGTCAAATGAGCAATTGTTTGCTTTTGAAAATTTGGAGAAGCTTTTGTTAAAAATCTCATAATTTTGAAAAATATACACTTTACCAGAAAAAAGTATCTTTTCTGCCACCTCAATTTGCCTTTACACAATTTAATTTGAAAGAAAAATGTAAAGTAATCAAAGCTAAAACAATCTATGTTGCTAACTTAGCATTAGATGAGCTATCTAGCACTACTAGCTAACGTTTGTGAAAAATTATACCAGGAGCTGTTTTAAATGGTCAAAACAAAATTACAAAAAAAAGAAAAAAAAAAGAAGAAAAAAGGAAACAGAATGTTTATTACCATAAGCAATACCTTGGTGGTTGGTTTGAGCCTCTTGTAAGCAAGACAACTGGACTTGTTCTTGGATCTCGATGAGAGGTGAAACATCTTCATGACCCCAGACGAAGTCCAGTAGCCCTTATTCAAGTTCTTAGGATCTATTTTATTTTGTTATCTATCTGTGACTACAGCATTTCTTTGATAATAATTCATACTGCAGCAATATCAATATCAAAGTATTTTTTAATGAACTTGAACGCAGTTGCCATTAAACATTCTTATGAGTCACCTGGTCCATGTTTCAGAGCCTGTCCTTCAAACTAACCCAAACGTTCTACACCTTGAGCCTGTCATCTATCACCACATGGACAAATCTTTAGTCTTGCCACAACATAATTACGTGTGCTAATGGAGGTGCCACACACGGTTGAGTAATTTCATGGTATATGACGTGCCTGGGCACAGATGGCTTGTACAGATTTTGTGCATAGAACACACATTGCTACACATATTTTTACATACAAAGCTGTCAGCTCCTGGGCTATATTTAGATTTATTGGTGCATTTGTTCATCTCACGAGCAACTGTATGGGTTTTCTTTTGCAGTTTGAGTGGTGAATATTGACAAGACTGTCAGACTTTAATGAATCCAAAGGACTGAAGGAGCACGATGTTTGAAACACTGTATCAGTGAGAGTGAATGCAAGAGAGATCATCAACAGGACCATGGGAGCCACAAAGGCGAAGGGAAAGTGAGCAATGTGTTTTTTTTATACACTGCTGGAGGCAAAAGCTCCTTTGAGACAGTCACTGTCTTGGCTGAGGACAAAAAACAAAAACAAAGCTGATGACTTAAATCAATACTCGACTTCATAAAAGCCCGTTTCTGGAAACAGAAAACAACATGACAGAAATATATATATATATATATATATAGTTCCATTGCAAACTTTGACATTGTGGAAGTATAAATAAACTATAAGGTCTGAGGGTTTAAAAAAAAAAAAAAAAAAAAACTCAATAAATATATTCAGAGAGCTGGGAATTCAAAGTATTGATTCCCAGAAAAGGGTTTTACTTGTAAAGTTTGACTCTCTAATTCAAATCTGTTCAGTTTTGTTTCTTAATGGTCGGTTTTCACAATTGTCAAAGTCCACTTTAAAACCCTCACACACATTTACCGCTCGCACAGTTTTAATGAGGGAGGGGGGGTTCATATATCAAACTATAAAGAGTGGTGGAGTGAAAAACTGCTCGGAAAACTACAATGTGGAATTGTATGGCACACTAGGGATTGTCCATTGCAAAAAAAAAAAAAAGGAGGTGAAATTTTAGTACAATGGAGGAAATGTTAATCACTTATTTAATGTGCTTGTTTTTTTTATTCATGCACACGTAATTAAACAGAGGCTATTAGCATCCAGCACACTAATCACAATTTCTATGCCTTGTTTAAAATATGTAAATGAATTTCATTAGTCTACATGCTTTAACACTACTCCCTGTGGGTAAGTGAAAATATGTCCCTATTGCACTATTGCAGATGACGGCTCCTCGTGGAGCAAATGCTCTGTCCTTCATCCGCTTTCCTCGGTTTCCCTTCAAATGCTCTCTGAACATTTGCGCTCAACATGGTGTCGTTTGGCAGATATCTGTTCCAACAGCATGTCTTACATGTTTAATAGTCGAATAAATCAGTCATTACAGGCCCTGCTTGTGTACCGTGTCACGTTTAAATGATGAAAAGAAGACTGTTGCTTTCCGCTTCATAGTAAAGGGTTTATTAGATCTTGAAAGTTGAGGGGCAGCCACGGATGTTTCTTGATGAGGCAATGAGGGTGCCAGTTGTAAGACGTTTGAAAATGTCAACCTGATATGTGTCATGGCGCGTTTTTTTTTTTTTCCCACGTGTGATGTGAGCATCATGTAGGCGGTTTTGAACAAAATACACGGTAAGCCTTTCACTATAGTTTTAGCGTATAGGCAATATTTCATTGGTGTTGAAAACACAGTTTACCTGATAAGGGATTTTCAGTTCATTTTCAGCCTGCACAGTTTTATCTTTCATCATGGCACATGTTTAAAAAAAAAGTCAAATTGTAATCTAGAATTTATTTCTGCTTCTTTATAATGACAGCGGGCCATTCAATTTAGTTTGCAGGTAAAAACCAGAAGAGGATGACAAACTTTGTTCCAAATCATGGAGCCAGACTTTGAAAGTGTTGCAATGTCAAAAATCCTCTTTCTAAGGTCAGATTTTTGGGGCTTACGGGGCTTCAGGCAGCCTTTCACTTGATCTTCTCTTGTCCTGCTGCAGAAATCCCTGTCGCTCACCTGCCTTTCAGATTGTTCCTCAGGAGTTGTGACTTGAATGCTGGCTGTCTAAACTTCCCAAACTTTTTCCACGAAAGGGAATTATCATGCTTTATGATACACCTGGCTCATTTGGGAGGAGGAAAAATTGACGAAGATGAAACTTTTCCTGTCTCTCTTTTTCGCTCATTGTTGTGAGAAAATTACATTTTCAGCTGTAAAACACTGAACGTGGGGCATGAGGCCTCTTACAGCACAAACCCAAACCATCTGCTGATGTCTTCGCTGCTGCTCACCTGCTGAGTCAGCAAACCTCTCAGAATGTCGGTACGCCTGGGACCCGATGCGCCACATGGTCTGCGCATGCACGTTACATCTCCCACCTCACAGGAAAATGTCAAACCCTGCAAGCTGATATGGGGATTGAGGATTATCTTTTTGACTATGCAACAGATCTGCCAAGCTTGCTGCATGCTTCACAGCTCTCTAATGGTTCAGTCTCTAACGTCAGACAGAATAATAGTAAAATCACCAGGTTACTTCATTGTTGAAACACATCTGCAACAAACTTTCTAAACTCTGAATAGTGGAGAGGTGTAATGTTTTGATATGAAATGTGATCCCTTTCCTTTAAACTAAAACAAAGCTTGACAAAACAAGCAGAACTGTCAGTGAGATGTCTGACTGTCAGCAATGGGAGACACTCCATCGCGTCTTAGACTGACAAAATCTGAAAAGGCCAATCGGTCCTTGTGTAATAGGCTGGATTACAGCGTTTAAGCCCTTTCCATCACCTGTGATGCTGCCTTGTTGGCTTGCCGTGTTTGATTTAGCAGATTAAAAAGAAAACAGCTTACAAAACTCTTAATTTACCATCCGAACTTCACAAGCTAACCCAGTTAAAAGCTATCTGAGAGTAATTAAAATTCCTCTGGATTTAAATACTTTCTAAAGTGTGCATGCGATCGGCCCTTTTGGGAGCTTTGTGCACTAATCGGAGCTGCTGAGAAGTGTGCTCGTTCTGCTAATGGGTGATCACATTATTTCACAGCTCCCAATGCGATTATAGTCTTATTAGGGTCAGACATTCATAAAGACTCATTAGCACTTTTGCCTCATCATGTGTGGGTGATATCGTTTTTGAAAATCTCATTTGTTGTACGCAGCTTGGATTGCGTTCTTATATTACTGTGGCTCAATCTGTCTGAACCAATTTGGGCGACAGCAACGCATGCAGGCAAATCTAACCCAGACCAAAAGGCTAAAGGATAAAAGGCTCACCTGATCTGACCAAGCAGATGCTCACACGGTTGACTTTTAAGTGACTCTGAAGGATCGAAGAAATTAAATGATGAAATGAAATGAAATAGGACACAATAGGCCGACGACTCTTGATTTAGGCAAAGACCATCCCAAAAATTGGACGATATGTTGTCTGCCCACCTGCAGAGATAATTTGCAATTGAGTTAATTGAATAATGTGCAAGTGCTCAGCAACGACAGCTTAATTAATGGTGAACAAGACATTGCTACAAATAGCTGGTTGTGGCTGGCTGTCTCAGACAAATGGGGCTCTGCTGTCTTCCAGTCGCATCAAACACGGTTTTGTAAAAGCTGCATCATATTTTCTTTCCTTCGGCTGAGGAACTTTTAAGGGTGTGGCGCTGGAACTGGCACAGACACATCTCCGTGAGTTCAGTATTATTCTTATAATGCAGCACAAGTCAGTGTGCTCCTTTATGAATTCCACTCTCCGAAGAGGATGCTCAGAACATTGACACTCTTACAGTATATATCTTTTGAGAGAAGTAAAATGTGGTACTTTGCAAAAATCCTGAGCTCATTTCTTTATATTCAGCTTCCAAGGTGCCAGACTTTCATAATCATCTACTCGTGAAGTCGATGAATGCATAACAAGAAGACTTTTTCCTGAAGGCGACTAAAGGATATTACAAGAAAGTTTTTCAAAAAGGGGTCAGGCTGTGTTGAAAAATGAAAGTGGTCATAACAAATACTGACTTTCAAGCTGGTTAGAATGGTGCGATCTCTGTTTTTAACCTTACATTCTGTATTTCCTGCTTTCACGGATTCCACCCAATGAGCCGCAGACACGCTCAGCTCAATCCACAGGCAAAAATGGACACAAAGGAGATAAAGGACCTCCTGATTTAGTGCATAAGCATGTGCTGGTTGCATGAATGTTAAAGAGGAGGCTCGATGACTGCAGGGATGCCAGTTTGAATCCCAAACGAGCTCAGGCTTGATTAATGCCATTTCCTCCCACTACAAAGGTCCGATGAGGTGCCTTTGAGCAAGACACGCAAGCTGCAGTTTACAGCGGTGGATCTCCAGTGTGAATGTGACTAATGACACAAATGTGAAGCAGAGTGTGGTTGAGTGCTGAAAAATTCCCACTCTTTCGAAGCTCTCATCACCGCCTTCACACCTGCCATGCAGAGAATATGTCAGCATTTGTGGTTCAGCCACACAAAAGCTGTCGAGACCATAAATGTACACACATCTTCAGAACAGGCCCGGGGTGGGTAATCGGGAGAGTCGAGAATTAAATTTTTTGACATTTGTCACGTTAGTCCATCTTCATTTAAAATAGGCTACACACGTCCCGCATTCTGACACTGCAGCCTCTGCATGTGTTGTACCATGCGAGGGAGTTTTCCCCTCCCGAATAGAGTTGGTTGGTTGGGTCCATATAGCCTGTCTTTTCCAATAGCTACCAATAGCTGGGCTGAAAAAAGTTATTGTCTGCCAGAATCTGATTTCCGGCCACGGGAGCTTTTCTTTGGATTAAGCGGTCATAATATGCAGACACACACAACTACCTAAAAACTTTCCTGAAAAAGTCCTCTCTTGAAGGTTATACTGTCAGGGCATGTAGTGAAGTGGCACAGAAAGGTCAAGAGGATAGTGGCGGACTACCATATAAAACCAGAGACGGAGCTTGAAAGCAGGACCTGTTCCTCCTGCAAAAACTGGGCCATTTGTGTCCATTTAATACTCTCACAGTACAACCTCACAGATGCTTATCATGTCATTGGGTTAGCATATAAGTTTCTGTTGACTTTGTCCACCACACAGGTTGCATGTGAGAGAAGCTTCTCAAGCTTAAAGGGGATAGAGAATCAAAATCGTCTTTTTCCCGTTTTTGGTGTTAGTTCTGAGTCTCCCCGCTGTGGGGAGTACACACGAAGTGCCAGCAAGCGTCAGAACCTCTGTTTCAAGTACTCCCCTTTTTAGAATAGCCCCCAGAATATCCCCCAATCCGTTTTTGTGAAAAAGTGACGTCACTTTTTCAGCAATCGCCCCCCCCCCCGCACCCAAATCCACAGCCACCCCGTTTCAGACACTCCCCTTCGGCGAGAAACAGGAACTGGTGTGCCTTCCAAGGCTGTGAAAGCGGACTACGATCGTTACATATTCTTCCCCCGGAAAGCAATGTTCGCGATCAATGACTTTTATTTATTTTTAACAGCATTCCCTGTACATACAACCGCCGACTTTTCCTTTGCTCTGCGCATTTCACGGAGTAGCCTACAGTTTCACAAAGCTTGCACGATTCCGAGCAGCAGAGTAGATGGTCAGTTCCGACAGGGACAGACACAGACTGCAGCGAGCTGTGGCTCTGCTGAGAAGGTGCTCGGCTGCACGTCTCCAGGACTATGGGGCGAGCAGGTCGGATCACAGCTGACCCTTCTCTATTTGCACCACTCCCCTCGGGCAGGAGGCTTCGGTCCCTTCGGACCAGAACCTCCCGTCCCAAAAACAGTTTTTTCCCTCTTGCAGTTGGACTTATGAACACTTCATAATCACCTCATAACCTGCCCCAGTCACTTTACCATCATTAAAATTGCACTAATGAAGCTGCACTGTTGTTGCTCTGTATATTGGATACTGTGTATTGTTGTACACACCTTGTACATTTTACATTCATATATTTTTATTCTTTATTTTTTATTATTATATCCTATGTTACATGTTTGCACCTTATGCCGCAGCAAATTCCTAGTTAGTGAACACTGTCCACTAACAATGGCAATAAAACGAATTCTGATTCTGATTCTTTCCAGTCAGTGTATTACTCTATAGCTCTGTTTTCAGTGAAAGCAAGGGCAGCCAATCAAGCAACGGCAACCGAATAGCCAACACCTACCTGCATTTCATAATGAGGTTGCCAGATAAGCTCTGAAACGACGCCAATAAGGGAAAACGACGCATTCTAAACCCAGCATAGTAACATAGCTGTTTCAGAGAGCCTTTTAAGCAGGTTCTGAGCCATTACAGACCCAACCAATTTTTTTTGGGCTACATATCACATCACAGAACAAGGATTAATGCCCCATTCAACCATTCTCTATCACCTTTAAAATTTGTGAAGAATAAGCTGCGAAGCTCATTGAGTAAGGAAAACTTGGAGGCTTTCATGATAATGTGTACAGAGAAGGAAATCCTCATGTCTATAAGCAATGACAGTTATAGATAAAGTGGCTGAAACCAGTGCACTGCTTAGGCTGTAATTGATGCTGTTGGTGCTAATCACAATGTAACTGTATACTGTACTGTAAACATTAGGTCAATATGCCTCTTTGTTAAAGAGTGGGATACGTTTCAAATGCTTTATTTATTTATTTCTGCTTTTGTTAATTTATCAACCTGTCCTTGTGGAATATTTTTTGTTAATTTCTATTTGTTGAACCATGGTATCAATTAAAAAAAGACTACAGGATAGGAAGAGCTGAACTGTTGCTTCATTTATCCAATTTCCACTACCATGGAAAAAGTGGGCCGGCCTTGGGCCTGAAATTCCCGGGCTGAAAAGTGGCCCCACTCCGGCCCTGCTTCAGAATCATCATCCGACTCAGGTGCTGAATGTAAAGCAACACCTAGAGACTGCGCAGCTTCACACAGGCTGTGGTGAATAAACAATACCATGGGAAACTAAACTGCACACTTATACAGGAGGATGATGTCAAAAAGAGAGAAAGAAACGCGAGCTCGCCTACACATCCAAGGCCGTTTTGCTCACGACATGGAATGCGTTTGCTCCTCTTTGCTGCATTTGTCCTTTTTTACTCTGCCAGACTTTTAGGTGGTTTTGGATCGAGCAGAAGGAGGCCCTCTTTTAAACATTTATAAGCTGCAGGGCGACTCCGTTGCAAAGAGGGAGAGGTCGTCCAAACCAGGCTGCGGAGGAAGCTGCCTCGCCCCCCTCCTTTCTCCCCCCAAAAAAAGCAAACCAAATAAATGGCGCAAAAAGTTATTTTTCAGATGGCTACTGTAAATGGGGCCTTTGTGTCTTCAAAAATCTGCTCCAACCGACGTTCGACGAAGTGCAGCAAGAAAAAAAGGACAAATGGAAAGAAAGACTCAAAACAGAAAGTACGTAATGTACCCAGTGGGAGGAGGGGATTTTCTGGAGAGTAGAAAAGGATATTTTGGGAAAAAAGAATTCCTTCTGGACGCTTCTGATGTGATGTTTCCCCAGAAGGTCTTGGCGTCACATCAGGGTGTTGGTCTTGGTTCCCGGAGCATCACTCTCTGCCTCGCTGCAGCCTCAGAAGACCTCAGGAAGTGTTTTATTTTCACTGAGCTTCCATATCTGTTGTGGCATTACTGCAACAGAAATGTTCAATGAGTGTGCTTTTACACTCGGAGATAACTAAGTGGAGAAATGAGCTGAATCATTTCTCCATCAGGAACAAACTCATTTACAACGAGCAGCACCTCTCTTTTGGTTTAGAGAGTAATGGCTGCCAGTGGACCACTGATGCCCGTGGCTGTTGCATTGTGAAAGAAAACAAATTTCAATCATTTCAGCCATTTGAGAGTCTCTTGAGCCATCTCCATTTGCTTATATTTTGTTTCCAAGGAGCCAGACTGTCTGGCAGTATTTTTGAAAAGTCTTTCAAAGTTTTTCTTTCGATATTAGCTGTTCTCCCACCCCACATTTTTAGGAGAGTCCTTATACCTGTTTTCAAAGTAATGTTTTTGTTGTGGGCTGCATGGCCAGTTGGTGGTTATCACCGTCGCCTCGCTGCATGAAGGTTCCCAGTCTGAATCTTGGCTGGGGCCTTCCTGTGTGGAGTGTGCATTTGCTCCCTGTGCTCTAGGACAGCTGGTCCAGGAGGGTTCAGACTCTGTCATAGAATAAAGGAGGTCATATGGACTTGAAAGCTGGTTAGAATTGTTCAAACTCTGTTTCTGCTTGAAATACTGCACTTCCATTCAGGTTTGTATGTATTTCAATAAATCACCTATTTCCTGTTTGCCAGACAATATATACAGAAACTGGGGGTGACTAAAGACTTTTGGAGAGTATTCTATATGTGTAACTTCAAGTCTTTGTTGCTCTGAGCACTTAATGGCGTCGTAGATTTTTGGAGCTGTCAGGAATGTGCGACGAACACCTTTCGTACTGAAAATGAACAGTAAAATGTTGCTGCTGTTTGTAACAGCTTAACACCTGCCGACCCACGACATCGCACAAAACACACATCCATCTGAAAGTGACTACAGCTGACTTTCTAATGCAGTTCGGTTCACACAGAGGTCTCACATTTTTTTCCTTACATTATCATGAAATCAACAACTTATCTCTGTTAAGCCATTTACTGCCACTGTTTGACGCGCCTCCAGTGGGAGCATCCTCGAAACTATAATGGGCCTGGAACGTGCATGTGAGTGACACAGCATATGCTGAAGCTCTTCAAAATGCACAGCACTGGCCCTGTGAAACGAAAGGAAATGAGGTCTGGCCTTTAGTTATGAATATATTTACAGTTGTTTATTAGAATTTAAATCAGGTTGAGGAATTCAATTCCACGGGCCAAATGAGGCAGCCCATATATTCCGGACTGCTAATGAAGGCTGTGCCGAGACGCTCTAGCTCTCGATAATCCTGCCAAAGGCATCCGGTGCCATCCAGCAGGCATTCAGATGTGTAACAGATGCACCATTTACCAAGAATACAGCTTGTGGAAATAAACGCATCCAGAACTGCAATGTACAAAATGTGCAAACGAGGCTTTTTCACAAACGTACTTTATGTCAGGCCTTCTAAGCCAGCAGTGCGCAACGCCATGGAAAGTCAATTTTGTGATGAGCGAGGTTCATGCTATGCGCTCAAACAGCACAAACAGTCAAATGAGGTGTTAGGATACATTTAATTTATACTTTGTTTTGCAAAGCCAAATGGGATCACAACAGAATTAATCCAATATTCATTTATGTGCTTTGCAGCTGAATTAACTGTACTGACTGTCAGTAGTTTCAGTTGCTTCCATAGCTATGCACAGACTTCTGTGGCGCAGGCAGAAAAAAAAAACATTTCACTGAGCTGGGTGGAATGTATCTGGATGAAACCACGAAACCACAGTTTGAAGTAAGACGAGTGAAGAGTAGTCAGAAAGCCAACAGACAATAGATGAGTTAGCTGATAGAATTATAAAGTCTGCTTCTCTCAGGCTGCCTTCATGGAAAAAAACGGCAAACAAAGCTGTCTTTGTTATCCCATCCAACTTTAATCATGTCTGCGGTGGTTGAAAATGTACTCAACCATTCCTGTTTTTTTTTCATATATGTTGAGAGGATTCTTTCTCGGCTAAAGAAGAGACACAGCTCTCATACGATGCGTTTTATGTCTCCACTGTGATCCCCTAAAACCATACCATATGCCCTCTGTGACACTCCGGATCTCAAGAGGGTCAAAGTTTCCCATTATTTATCTGTGTTCAACTCAACAATGTAAGGCACCCCTTGCTTTTTTCTAAACAGTACATTTTTTTTGTGTTGCTCAGAACCCACAGCAAGGACGTATATCATATCTCTAACGCTGGACACCTGCTCACAGTTAAAGTCTCATTCATAAATCCAGAACCACAACTTGTTGCTGCACATAGCATCCAATTAGCCCGCTTTCTCGACACACTCACACTGTTTTGGGCCCACTTTGACTGTTTCCAAATGAACTCACCGTTGAGCAATGTGATTCAGGAGTCAGCAGTGGGTTCACATGTAGACCACCATCAATTGTCCATGGCTAAAGCCCAAAGAGGTCTGTTCTAGGCAAGGTAGAACCATTACCTACTATGCATGACTCATAGATTTGATGGTAACGCTAAACGTAACCCATCACACATCACCGGAACTACATGCTTGGGACAAAAATGACCAGATAATCAGGACACCACAGGGTGTCAGATGAGTAATGCACGCAACAGCGCCTCCAGTAGCAATAACAACAGAAACTAAAGAAAGAAAACAACAACAAAAAAACATCTGGATCATTTTGCATGCTTGGAAACTCATCTGTAAATGGGTTTGCGAAAAGTTCATTTTAAAGAACTGCCACATGAAGAGACCCTGACATTAAAAACAATAGGATTCATCCCTCTGTGGGGTTCAGGTGAACTATTAATAGGACAATTACAACAGAAGAAAACTCAAAAACACAAATTCAGTCCTCAGATTTTGAATTAGCTTGACTTTGTTTGAAGTTAAACGTCATGTGAGGCAACGAGCAGCATCTCCATCCTCAAAATAATATTTTGGAGGACATGTCCTGTGGTTGTGTAAAAGATTATTGGTCCGCATCAAGCGAACAAAAGAAGTAAGGATAAATATTGAAACACAAAAAAAACCCAGCCCAACTCAATTTTTAAACCTGGAAGGATAGTGGGGAACTCATCGTCTCTGAGGACTAAAAATTTTGAAAGATTGTGATCAGAAATCACTTAAATTTTTTAAATCAAGTTGAAGAAAAATCATCAGTAGAACTCATGGTAATGTCCAACACAGTGTGAACAGAACTAAAGGGATTGAGACTGTGTAGCCTTAGGAAAACCACTCAGTCAAAAGCCTATCCCAGCTGTTATTGGGCAATAGGCAGGGTACACCCTGAACAGGTTGCCAGACAATTTAGAGACACCAATTAACCTAACATGCATGCTTTTGGACGGTGGGAGGAGTACCCAGAGAGAACCCACGCATACACGGGGAGAACATGCAAACTCCACACAGAAAGGCCCCAGTTGGGAATTGAACCTGGAACTCTCTTACTGTGAGGTGACGGTGCTAAACATCACACCACCATGCAGCCTGAAAAAAGATCATGCAGACTAGTAAGTTCAGATTTACCATGTTCCAAAGCGATGGAAGCAACAGGCTAAGAACAGCGGTGGATGAAGTGTTGCACCCATCATGCCCAGTTAATACTGTAGATATAAGATTCAAGTAAATGGAAACTTCCATCCATCCATCCATCCATTTTCTATACCCGCTGAATCCGTCGGTGGGGTCCGCGGGGGGGCTGGAGCCTATCCCAGCGGTCATCGGGTGAGAGGCGGGGTACACCCTGGCCAGGCCGCCAGTCCATCACAGGGCCACACAGAGACAAACGAGAGTAACAAACCACACACTCACACTCACTCCTAAGGACAATTTAGAGACACCAATTAACCTAACATTCATGTTCTTGGACGGTGGGAGGAAGCCGGAGTTAAATGGAAACTTGTTTATGCATATGTTTAGCACAACTGGGGACCTTTCCAGGGTGTTCTCTGCCTCTCGCTCTCAAGGGGGTATAGAAAATGGATGGATGGATGATTACCCTAAGCTCTACCCACCCTAAAGTTTGCTCAAGTTTGTCTGATAAACACCCGTCTAGAAGTGCCCTAACGTCAACTTTAAATACAACGAGAAGTCTAAACTTGATCTCCAAAGACGCAAAATAGATGGAATAAATGCAGCTGTTTTGCATTTTACTCCTACTGCATATCCCTACATCAGCTTCCAAACTGCCTCCACCCAGCCCCTCCACAGTCACAGGAATGTTGACCTTCATGCCCAAACACAGATGTCAGGTAACGGCTGAACATTCCCTGGCAATGATGTGTTATTTCAGATTTCCAGAGACTATATCTTGACTTGTTTTCGTATTAGAATGTAGACTGGATCCTATCGTTCAACACGTAGCCATTGATGTCAAGTTATCTGGAGTCGTGATATCCTATCTGGAGACAAGGGTTTCATGCTCGGCACTGAGAGGAGACCCTCCCGGAGAGGGAGAGTTGTCAGCTCAGCAGCGCCTGTTCAAAACGTTAGTCTGAACGTTTCCCACTCGAGGAGGAAGAAAGGTTACAGCAAAGTCAACGTGTGCTTAAATATTTGTGGGCTGAATGTAGAGGAGGTCATTTGAAGTTGGCCCATTTCTGCTGACACTGATCAGGGAGTTCATAATCAGTGATATCTTTACGTTGGACTAATTTGGATGAAGTGCAATGTGAATCATTCTCGTTAAACTAAATGCCAACATGAACACGGTTTCTGCCTTTTTTCTTGTCATGTAAAAGGATGAGGAGGCATGATGCAGGATAAACTGCAGACTTCTGGAGCATCAACAACCATGTTCAGAAGCGTCTCACTGGCAACACAGTGGTTATCATTTATTCCACTATTATTTGCCAGGAAAATAATTTTCCTCAAAAGTAGCTGTGTGTTTGATGGCAGCAGAATTTCACTGCGACAACATGCTCAGCGAGTCAGTGTTCAGATTTCCAGCAAGAAAAACAAAACAAAACGCATGACAAATCACAGAAGGCAAATCTTCTGCAGAGATGGGGAAATGCCATGGTGCTATAGAAAATTTTCACTTTAACAATGATTGATTGTATCAAACTCTTTTTTTCCCTGTCCTGTCCAGTTCTCTGGACCAGGCAAGCTGATGTGGTGTCTGGTTTGCCTGCTTGCAAACATTCATTTTGTTTATGGAAAATTTGTCGAAGCTGGAAAATTGTTTTTTAGATGAGATGAAATGTAATTATGGTTAGAAGTTTGGACCATACATTTTCAGGGATTAGATTTTCAGTTTTAAAGTGCTGACCCATTTTTTTCACTGCCTGCTGAAAAAAAAGCAAAAACCTGATGTGTGTGTGTATATATGCAACCTCCTTAAACATGCTTCCCCTTCTATGAGGTCTCAACTGACTGATACTGTACCTTAAACCCGATTAGAACGGTCTCTTCCCCTCATCACCTACATCTCCCATTTCAGACAGCACTCGAGCTAGTAAGTCCACTTGGTAAAGGATTATACTTCTCACCAGCTACAGCAACAAAGTTCAAATAAGGTTACCAGGAGAAGTACAAAGAAACACCAGAGGCTTCGTCGTTAAACTAATAAATGCAGCAGTATCAGAGAATCATGCAGCCAGAAAGAAAAGGGTCACTTTTCCTGGCCTTCAGCAAACTGCCATCCACTCATTATTGTTACCCTGATAACTTAGCCATAAACCCACCATAATTTAGCTATAAACCCACTGGAGGTTATCAGACAAGGATCTGAGTGCATCATATTACCTCAAAGGTTCATGTATATCGATGGTTTGCTTTCAGAAATGAAAATGCAGCTCGCTTGTTGTGAAGGCATCTCTGTTCTGTTTACACATACAGCAGTCTACGTGCCACTTCATCGGACTGTAAAAAACAAAAGGATTGTGAGAACATAGCAATTAAGCTCATCAAATCTAAACTGAGCCAAACAATCTTTAAAGCATGTCCTCTGCGGTCACTTCTACAATGCAGATCAATCCAGAGGAGAAGCTTGGGAATGTATTTTTGGCTGGCAAGAGACGGGATGCTCCGGGGTCACACATGGTCACCTGCCCTTTTTTGTAACTTCACATTCCCCTAGGACATATTCTCATGGCCCGTGCTAACACAATGTGGTACATCAGATTGCATTGTTGGCCACAAAAATACTGGTTGTTCACAGTGCACAGTGATCCCTCCCATCATCTGTAGTTTTTTTCGGTTTGGCTGATCATTTGTTGACTTCAGTGCGTTCAGCTGCTGCTGTCAGTTGCTCAGAGGTTCAGATTCGTCTCTCTCAGTCTTTTGTCTCTGTATCCGCATGAAGGAGAGTGAAACTATTTACTTCATTTCTTTGCTTAATCAAGCATGTAATTGTTTTCGAGCTTGACCCCCCCCTCAACAATTCCATGAAATGTGAATCATGTCTGGAGATGCGAATGGGAGCTTGCTGGTGAAGTATGGAAGGCCTTTTCTGCACAGCAGAATATATGAGAGAGACTGTGCAGATGGAGTTCTGATGATGGTACATAGGTGGATGTGAGCTGTGTGCTCTAACAGAGTTGTTTGGATACCATACTGGGCAAGCACTTTGGCCAGTAAAAGCAATTACATGCTTTTAAAAAAAATCATTTGTTGAACATACATGATGTAATGATCTTTAAGTGTGCTAATGGGTTTATGCTAGTACCTTCAGAGAGAACTGGTATGCACTAGTTTTTATGGTAGCAACAACTTCCTACTCGATCTATTAGAATATTGAATGCAGAGTTTTGCTTGAGAACATTTGTTCAAAGAGAGATTACACATTTTGATATTCATGGATCGTATTCTCATCATGTCATGTGAACACTGCCTGACAGAAGACAACAGTGAGGGATACGTTACATCTAACAGTTTATAACCATGGTGTGTGAAACTACTACATTTTTGACAAATGTTTGTATCACCAGTTTTCCAGTGAGTTTGGGCTGGTATTCCAACCTTTTTTTGTCCAAGCTCTTGTTAAAGATAACCATTTTTTCAACTCAGATGGACAAACATGCAATCCTCTAAAAAGCTAACAGTGCATAGAGATTATATTACATGTTAGCTTGAGCTTAATGTTTCGAAAGAAGAGGTTGAGACGCCAAAAAACATAAATAGCAATAAAGCACAGGTGAAAAACAAGAACAAGAGCTGCCCCGGACAATTATTACAATTCATTATCTTAACAAACATTTGACCATATCCCAAAGCAGATCTTCGTCCACGTTGACTTCTGTCTTTTCCTCAGCAGAGAAAAGCTAAAGGGCCAACAACAGCGCTAACACAGTTTAGAGCAGCCCGCAACTCGGATTGTTTCTCATATTTTTAAGCTGCAACACAGAATAACATGTAGACACCAACAGAAAGTGTACAGTGATCTATGTTCAGTTCTTCAGAGGATGCTGGTAAAAATCTCCTCAGAGACATGATAAAGATTAAGATAGAGAGCTAAGTTAATGTGGGCGGTAGCCAGGGTTAGTTAGACTAAAATCACTTCTGTGGTCCATGGTACTACTTGTGCTATGTGTATGCTATCACTTAGAACAGTGTTTCCCAACCTTTTTTGGCCTGAGTACCCCCTCACACATACAACGCGTGCGATGATTCTCCAAAAGTAGAGCAACACAGTGGTTATTACATGAAAATCATTTTATTTAATATCCTTAACTTGAACATAAAATTCTCAGGCTTTCTCTCTCTTTTTTTTAACCTCAGTTGAATTCAACATAAGAATAAAAAACATTTTCTTGAAATATAAATAACCCATGTTCTCATCCTACCTGACAGATCGCTTCTACCAGGTCACACTGAGAGGGTCTGTGTCGAAGCCACGCAGGCTCACTACCGGGGTTCCCCAAGGTTCGGTCCTGGGTCCTCTTCTTTTCTCCCTCTACACATCATCTCTTGGTTCTGTCATCCACTCCCATAACTTTTCCTACCACTGCTATGCAGACGACACCCAGCTGATTCTGTCTTTTCCCCCTTCTGACACCCAAGTGGAAGCACGCATTGCTGCGTGCCTGGCAGACATCTCGGGGTGGATGTCGATGCACCACCTTAAGCTCAACCTGGACAAGACTGAGCTGGTGTTTCTCCCGGGGAAGGGCTGCCCATTCAGAGACCTGGCCATCACCATGGATGACTCTGTGGTGACATCAACCCGGACCGCGAGGAATCTGGGTGTGACCCTGGACGACGAACTGTCATTCTCGCCAAACATCGCATCAGTGACCCGTTCCTGCCGATTCCTCCTCTACAACATCCGGAGGATTCGCCCCTTCCTCACCGACAAGGCAGCACAGGTGCTCATCCAGGCTCTTGTCATCTCCCACCTGGACTACTGCAACTCCCTCCTTGCTGGCGCCCCGGCTTCTGCCATCAGACCTCTGGAGCTGGTTCAGAAAGCTGCTGCTCGTCTGGTGTTCAACCTCCCAAAGTTCTCCCACACCACTCCCCTTCTCCGCTCTCTACACTGGCTCCCTGTAGCTGCTCGCATCCAGTTTAAGACTCTGGTGCTGGCCTACAGGGCAGTGGAAGGAACAGCTCCTTCATACCTCAAGGCTATGGTCAAGCCCTACACCCCCGCCCGACCACTTCGCTCTGCGGCCACCAGGCGCCTGGCTGCCCCGTCACTCAGGGGTCCCTGCGCACGATCGACACGGTCACGGCTTTTCTCTGTTCTGGCACCCCGATGGTGGAACGATCTCCCGACTGATATCAGGACAGCTGAGTCGCTGCCCATCTTTCGCCGTAGGCTGAAAACCCACCTCTTCAGGAAAAACTACCCTGATCCGCCCTCTTAGGACAGCATCTGCGCCGTCCTAGTTCCTTACGCACTTATTGTTTCCTCCACCACTGGCACCCTCTATATTTTCATTACCCCCTACCCGAACCAGGGTTTGAATCCCAGTCCTGCTTTTCTTACCTCTTTTATTTCTTCCCCTACCTGAACCAGGGTTTGCATCCCATTCCTGCTTTTCTTACCTCTTTTATGTCTTCCCCTACCCGAACCAGGGTTTGCATCCCATTCCTGCTTTTCTTACCTCTTTTATTTCTTCCCCTACCCGAACCAGGGTTTGCATCCCCACCCCGCTGTGACTGGTGTGCAGTTGGTGAGAGGCTGGTTGGTTATCGCACTTACTCTAGCACTAGTTTTGCTCTTAGCTGTTTGGTATTAGAAGGAAATGCACTTATGATTTCTTGTGACCTGAAGTTCTTTTGCCTACCGATGTTGAACGCACTTATTGTAAGTCGCTTTGGTTAAAAGCGTCTGCAAAATGACCGTAATGTAATGTAATGTAATGTAACTAACCAAAATAGTATAAATACTAAATCAAAATAATCTTCCTTCCAATTTAAACAAGTAACATTTCTCTCTCTTTTTAAGAATACATTAAAGCTGCCGTCGGCAGGTTTTCAAAATTCCGAGTCTAAAGTCGGAAAATTCGAACTGATACAACTTTCAGGTCCCTCCCCCTCTGTGGACGAAGTTGTGCACGTGAGTTCACACAAGTGTGCGCGCACACAAGCTGGGGGCAGCAGACTCACGCTCAGCATGGAAGACGTGGTTGGTGACTGTTCTGCTCAGATAATAGATCAATAATAAAACTAACGTGATTGGTTAACAACAGGCTATTTAATATTCTACTTCCAGAATCCCATGACAGTTCAAGCTAATATGACTAAAAAAAAGTTGCCGATGGCAGCTTTAACAGGCCTAACTCATGTAACATTCATCACAAAACTGGAATCTCCTTCATAAACAGTCCTCCATAAAAGTTTGACGCCTTAAATAAAAAAACTCCCCGTGCGCCGCGTACCCCCTGCAGTACCTCCGCGTACCACTAGGGGTACGCGTACCCTCGGTTGGGAAACACTGACTTAGACTCATTTTGACCTTTCTAGGCCAACTTTCTGACAGCTGCATTTGTGTTGAAACAGTATTTTGTATAAAATGTCTTTTTTTTTTCACAACAACTTCTTTAATGTTTACTAGGGAAGCATCACATAATTAAAGCATTTAGGTTATAATTTTGCAGTTCAACATTAGTTCCTTTGTCTACGTTCACCTCATCCTGACTTCAACCAATGTGGTGCAATTGCCTGAAATATATCAATTTTAGCACTTGGAGTCAAACAACTTTACCCTTATTCTATGAAAGCGTCTGATCCTTGACACAACCATACAGAGTTTACTCATCTAGTTTAATCAAAAGATACATTTTGTAACAGAAAAAGCTGTGTAATTTGAGTTTAACACTCAAGTCACTTTCTGCCCACTTTGAAACTATGTTGAACATTTCAGCATCTGGCTCGGTAAACCTGCGTGAAAGATTCAAGAGTGCACCAAGAGCTTAGCTGTGTGAATCGGCCAAATAGTGACGTGTGTTTAACCTCTGCCGCGCAGCTGGTTGCTGCCTTTAGAAACTGCAAACGGTCGAACAGTGAGTCAAACCAAACTTCATGGGACACATTATTTCCTCTGGTTATTTTAAGCCACTCATAACCAGCAGGATGACGACATTTGCCGTGGCCACCAAACAGTGGAATCTGTGTGAACCACAGTACATAAGGAACACACGCCCTCACACACAAACATGGACAGAAGCCCTCAGCGCACACAAAAGCCCCACCCTGTTTCGCCTTTCCACCTCCCTTCCCTCCTTCGTCAACCTCATGTGAGGCACAGTCTTTTGTTGGTTCTCTAGCTATATTTATCTGATGCATGATACTCCAGAATGTCATCAGCCAGGAGCTGGGGCCTGGTGTTACCCCAAGCCCCGTCGATTCTGTCTGAACCCAGACTGTAATGATGCTGTTTGGCCCCAAATTACTTGGAGTGCTTCAATGATCCCTTGGTGGTGCTGATGAAGATCTTCAACAGGACAGGAGCTGGCACTGATCTGCCTTCGTGTCAGCAAGCTGTGAAAAGTGGCCCGCCTCACTGCCCCCCCCCCCTGGCCATGCAGTGGGAATTATAGAGCAGGAGACTGGCGGCTTGCATTAAAAAGAGGTTATCATATTAATTTTAGATCACTAAAAATCATTGCAAGGAAAAAACAATGACTCTGAGATGATCAGGTCACATATTTAATGAAGTGATCCATCAGGTTTTTGCCAGAAAATCTAAACTTTGCCAGAACTCTTTCAAATGCACAGATATAGAAATATTTCATTTCTACTTGCAGGTTCACATATAATCAGCTGGTGCTCAGTCCTGTCGTCTTGGACCACATGCCGACAACACAGAGTTGTTGAGAACTAATTAGAAGCACGGAAACAGTTAGTATGGAGTCTGATGTCTCATGATTAACCACTGCAGCCTTGTGCTTTATGAGTCATAGCCCCTCTGGACTGGAGGGACTCCCCACACTCGCAGCTGATTTCTCTTTATTTAAAATAGTGAGTCATGTGCAGCTACCACTGCTGTAAAAATAGCAGACTCCAGTCTCTGAGAGGTAATGTGAAACAAAAATCAGAATAAAACTTCACAAATAAAATTCAACACATGCTTATTAAAATTGGGAAAGAGTGTTGTCTTATTTCATTTGATGCTTCTGCATTGGTGCGTGGAGTATACAGTGTAGAGGCTTGCAAAGTTCCCAGGCGTTGGACAATTGCTGACAGAGCTTAATCACGTCTAATAACAAAGCAGCCTTTCCGTCTGTTCCAACAACACTGAGAATTCTTCTAACTTGACTAATTGCAGCACACAAACATTCCTTTGCAACCGTTGTTTTGTCTATATTAGGCAAAAGAAGCAGGGGGACAATTTGTCGAAGCCTTCATCTTTGCCTCGCTCCTAACTGACCAAGCCAGCTCTGAATGTTGGAGTGGAAGCGTGAAGTGTTTTTCCCAACGTATCTAAAATTAATCAGCCAAAAGCTGGAAACAGTTCCCATGATTCACTGCTTTCTCTTTGCCTTTGCTAGCCTTTTTTTTTTTTTTTTTACCCTGCGGGCCACAGTAGTCTGATACCACTGAGCAGGACATGTGCCATGTGAGGTACACAGAACGCAGTGTTAAACAAAGCAAGCATTGTTCACAAATCAAATATAGACATTGATTTATATTATGATAATATTAAAACATCTGATTATATCATTATGATAACATTTACAATAAACATCTGGGTGTCAACTGATTGACTGAGTCCATAAAAACCCACTTCTGTTATTCATTTCCCCTTAAGATAAGAATAAGAGAAACAATGACAGCCAGAAAAGAATGTATTCATCTTCAGTCCAACGATGAAGCGGACTATTCTCTAAAATATAAAAAAAAAAATGTGTGAAAGAGAAAGAGAGAGGAATCAAAAAAGAGAGGCCCATAGAGGCTGCTCATATCGAGACATCTGGTCATGCATAATTCCTGCTTATTGAAGACTTGGCAGCTCTGTGACGATGAGAATTTTCTCTGGAGTTTTCATTTTGTTGCTGCAACGGGGTGAGAGTGCGAGTCTTTCTCTGGGCCACAACACGCTTGGATTCTAAATGTTCCACCTCAGATCATGGCCCCACTGTGGCCCTACAGGTATCCCGATGCACATGACACCGTTTGAAACCATTGAATGACATTCAGTATTTCTATTTTTTCTATTTCTATTATCTGTAACACTATAAACCATGTTTAGTACCCAACAGGAATCATTTTTCTGAAACATATCCTGCTGTCTGATGTTTCAAGAACTAATATCCTCAAAATCAACATAAATCTACTGGATGTGAATATGGGATGTACAGCAAGATTTTGTCCAAGAAATCACAATTCGTAGGACTTAAAGGCGGGGTAGGGGATCTTTTTCTGGAACATTTTTTTACATATTGCTTGAAATACTCTTCACACCCTCATTGCAACCAATTAATTAAAAGTTTTGACACAAATATGAAAAGTTTTAGTGGCCTCTAGAACGTACAATCTAGGAAAAACAGTATCCAATCATTGTGAACGGACCGTTCACAATGATTGGATTCTGATGCCGTCTATCAAACTGCAATCTGCTCCTCCCTCCCCCTCCCCCTCCTTCCCCCTCCTTCCCCCTGTGCGCGTACCCTGCTCCGTGAACGAAGCTTGGCAGGAAGCTAAACTAGAGCCAGCTTGGCTAGCACCTAGCATTATTAAACGTATAGTTAGCATAAACTAAATACTAAATACGACAACGATCGATGCTTGCTGTCAGAACAGCGCTCGTGCACCTTCATGCTCGTGCGCGTTCATGTACTCTAGAGGCGTGCCTTCGGGGGGAAAGTGAAGAAAAGGGTTGGGACTTTTTACCTGTGTATTTTCAAAATGCAGCTTCGCTGGACTCAAAATCCAGGATCTCCTACCCTACCTTTAAAACATGACATACATACATGCTAAAACATACTACTGGATGGACTACCCCCACTGAAGCCCGGACTACTACTGACCTCCCTCCAAGAGATCCTTTACCTTTAGAGCATTCACTTCAGGTAAAAAATGTTATTTGTACATTTCTTATGGCCACTTTTAGGACCAAATATCTAGCCTAGCAAGCCAGACCCGTACAGCAAAAAGCTGTACAGGGGTCTAGTGACGCTGGATAGCAGTGTGGGCGGGATAAACGGTTGTCTGTCAAGTTGCCTCTGCACTCAACGCCACGCAATAGGATGGCGCAACAACCAATCAGAGCGATGAAGAAGGATTACGTAGTAAGTGCGACGGCCCAACGGAGCAAGCTGGTAAATTAAACTTTTACCGTACCCGGTGGGCAAAACTCCGAAAACGTCCTTTTTTTAAAAAAAAACTTAAGTGCAGTTATCTGTTCGTCTCGCAAAGAAAACTGTATATCTAAATTTTCTAGAGTCGCTGCCAAAGCCAAATCGAAAGACTGTTCGCCGGGCGCAGCCATTGTTTACCTCTCTCTGGAACTACACACTGAAACGTCACACCTCTGTCGTCACTAGGTAACCCGGCCTCCGACCCCGCTCCTCACGATTTGATTGGCCCGATTAAGTTTCGATTTGCAGCCTCGCAAAACGACCACAAGTGACTAGACTAGCCCGGGAGCAAATTCAATTTGCGGTCGTTAGGGGAGCTAGATTTCTAGGCTACCAAATATCTACAAAACCATTCAAATTAGCCTCTGGAACACTTGGCAATGTTGCCCACTCTCTCACCAAAAAGCACTGTGCCCCACAATGTGACACTGCACCAAAACAACTTATGCAATATAAAAGGAGGCCTTGGGTAAGGCGGTTTTCTCATAGCACATAAAAAGTCTTGTTCAACATTCATTAAGCAATTCTTTCTACAAATGATGTGGCTGGTTCTCTCTGACTTAGCTGATCTGCACATGACAACCACATGAGTCAGAAAACAACGAGGAAGCCTCAATCCAAAGAGGACACAAGAAGAATCTTTATGATTCCTGGTGCAAAATACCTGACAAGTACCTTGAAAAATAAACTTTGGGACTACACTGCTAATAGCTGGTGCTAATGTTCAGGGATAAGTACTCTTTGACTTGATTTTTTTTTTTTTTACTTTTCTGTTTGCTCCACTTTGTATTTCAGTTTTCAAAAAGTGTTTTTACATTTGTTACTTTCATGTGTACATGAATGGATTTCCATACCAATGACACATCCTAACAAGTAACACCAATGGGCTGCATATTTTCCTATAAAATCTTGCTATCTGGCGTTTTTACAAGCCTCTGCCAAAGCACCCACTGTACATGACTGTGTTTAAATAGCAGACAGTCTGACGATGCTGAACGAGTGGTGTTAAGTCGCTTTGATGTGGTGTCTCCGCTGCCTCACTTGCGTGGCAAGCTCGCATGTAGGTGTGCAAAAAAAATTGGCAAACGGTATTTTTCTTCGCTCGTTATTGCACCATTTTTGGTGTTTAAATCCAAAAGGCTTTTCAAACAGCGTTTCTCAAAATATTTGGTGTCGTCATTGGTCTCCCTTACACTTTTGTGGCAATCTGGCAAAAAATATTACCTTATTTTACGGAGAGGTTACCATTAGGTCAAGCTAATATCAGAGCACCCTCTACCGGATGACAAGGTTAACCACTTTTATCAGTCTGATGCGTCAGGCTTTATGGTCTGAAGGACTTACAGACACTAATTTTTGTGTAACAGATTGTGTTACTGATGTTTCCTTATGAGCCCTCGTGGCCAGTTGGTTATTGTTAAGGAAAATTGTGAATTTGTCCTTGGAAAAGAATATATCAGCAAAGCATTTGATGTGATGCATATGAATCATTTTCAAAATTAGTAGATAAATAAACTTTTGTCCTCAGTTACACTGCAGTCTTTCTCCTCCCAGGCTATTCCAAATTACTATTTTCTCGATAACATCTTGGGGCGTCCATCCATCAGATTGGGTTGTTTGCCCATGAACTTAATGTTGACTGTTCTCCTCCTTCAGTCATGCAGCTTTAGCTCCATGCCGCTGCTGCTGTAGGTAAGACTGTATCCTTAAAATTGCCTAAAATTGCACGGCTTCAAGCTAATCACAACAATCTGAAATCCCAAATTGCCACTTACAGCCCTTGAATCTGGGCGTAGACCGTCCGTTACTGAACTGCAGCAAAAAAACAAAAAACCTTCCAAAAGCTTATCTGATTGACGTGAAAGGGGTTACAACAACATTGGAGGCCAGCATGAGATGGCCTTTGACCTTCCACCTTGGGACAGAATTTAGGCCTGTGTTTATGTACAGAAACTCTTTTGTGTACACACCCAGAGTTAAATTAGGTCTGTGTGTGGGCTGTCTTCCTGCTCTAAGCAGATCATAGCCCTAAAATATAATCTGAGCGGCTTGTCATTGACAGCCAACAACCTCAAAGAGACCAATGTGGGGAAAAAAATCATCTGCCAGGGGAGGATAGAGTCCTCGAGGCGGGGGACATGTCTTTTTTTCTGGGTTCTTGCATCACAATGAGAATAAACTGAGTGCCCCTGCTTTTGAAGTCTCTAAGTACTCATGATGCATTCAGAAAGAGAACAGAAGAAGTGATCATCTGGCACATCTGCAAAGCCTGAGAAGGACGACCAGATAACTTTATTGCATGTGTCTGATAAATCTGGCTTTATAGAAACCCATAGGCTCAATTAACCAGTTTCCCTAATGTTTGAATTGGTAATTAGATTGTGGTGATTTAAGCACATAAATGATTAAGGAATACCCTTTATATAAGCCCAGTATAAACAGAAATAATCGAGGTTTTAAATTAGCATTCTGTCTGGCCAGATTACCTGTTGCCTTAAACTTTTCGGATTCCTGGGCGTCTGAAGCCCGGGGCAGTTGCCCAGCTGGTAATCTAGCCTTGCTCTAAGGTTATTTTTTTGGGAGATTTTTTTAATTATTTCCCAAATGTTTGTTATAAAATTTCCTTTTCAGTTTACAGACCTAACATTTTGACTTTGGCCTGCCAAACTCAAACTTGGTTGTAGCTGACATCTGACCACAGCAGCTCACCTGAAAGAGAAGTAGTGGTCCTGTGTCTTGCTCACGGAAACTTTGACAGGAGTTTGAGTCCTGTAAAACTTTGACAGGAGTTACAGGACTCAAACCTTTAATAATTCCACTCTGGGCCGACTGCCATAGCTGATATGATATGCTGCTCACTCTGTGGACGAAGGCCATATAGATCTACCTGTACTAGCGAGATGAAGTTATAGAAAGAGGAAAGGATTGGAGCGAGGCATGCTGTTTATACAGCCGACATTTGATTCTTGCAGCGATGTTTGCCTTGAGCCAGAATCCCCCAAAATAGTTAATAAACCATGACTTCACTGAAAGTTACTCACTGAAAGTGCTAGGAAGAAATGTCAGGCAAGCAGAGGTGAGAGACTTACATTATAAGAAACATTGTCAATCTTGCTTGTATCCCATGCCAACAGATGTCAGAAGGGTCTCATTTTCACGAAGCCAGAAGCTTGTCAGTGAGCAGAATGTCTTTGATACAAATTTGACTTTAGTGCAGCCCTTACGTTTTAGGGGAAATACCCATGTTCTGCTGCGGATAAACACATCAGTCTTGAAGAAGACAGGAGTTAGGATGGAAATGTAAACATCTTCCTCCCTCTCCTCTCGAACTCCTGCGTGCGTATTGCTGTGCTTTGAAACATCACAAACATTTTGCGTGAGTTTTGTGTGACTGCAAGTAACATCCGACTTCCTACAAGTCTCACAAAACTGAAATGTGCAACAGAAAAGGTTCTATGTGACATGTGGAGGGATTTACGCAGAGCACAAGCAGACAAGAGTCCCTGCATCCTGCTTTACATTTAAAGACTCTGGTTTTCTTGTTTGGATTTGCTGTAACCTCTGCATTTCTGTTCCATCCTAACATTACGCTATGTTTAAACTAAGAGGTGAGGGGAGGGTCACGAGCTGAGTCTGAGGGACCAGAACAAGCAGCAGAAGCCTAATCTCATCAATTTCCCGTTGCAAATATTGGACTTATTAATCTTCTGTGCAGACACTTGTAGTCACACGATTCTCACTGCCAACTCTGAGGGAACACATGGAGGCCTTGTATGCTGACACTTCACAAAGCCAAGGCAAATTCCATATTTATTTTTTTCTTCTCGTTACCATAGAGACACTGCACCCAAGGGGAAATAGCAGGCCCATATGCAGTCTCGGGATGCAAATCTCTTTTTTAAACTTTGCAATTGAGAATGCAAAAACATTCAGGAGCAAAGCATTTCTAAAACACTCACGAATGGGCTTAAAAATGATATTCCTTCACAGTTTAATGTGATTCAATCAGTGTTCTTTAACTGTATTCTGGTATCTTTCACATGTCATAAATATGCAACATGAAAAAGTGTTGGTAGTATTTTACAGAGGGAGCTGTTGGTGCTTTGAAGCAAAGCCAAAGATGCTTTAAATTGATTTTCAAAAAGCTAACTAAGGCAACAAAAGAAAATGCTGTAGGAGGGTTGTTAATGGGGCAAGAAGAAGGTCATTAAATGTTCACTCTTTGCAGATGGGAGTGGCAGCAGACGTGGCCTCAGTGGGATTACAGTTTGTGTGTCCCTATCAATGCACTATGACAAAAACACGGGAAAAAACCTCCATACCAACCAAAAAAACATGTATGCACCGAGAGCAATTTATAGTTTGGAAATATCTGCCCTGCCAATTTTCCCAAACCTTTGGTAAAGTGGTGGTTAAAGGGCAGCTCTAATTGCTGCTGGAGACGCACAGAGCTGCGGGGTGTTTTAGAGACATGGAAAAGGAAGATGTCATGTCCAATTTCAGATACAGCCATGATAAAGTGAGCATCCCTTGATGTGGAAAAAGTGCTCTCACAAGGCTCCTCCATACGGAGCCATACTGCTTCTCCGTTTCATTGCGAAAAAAGATATAATTTTTGAATCGGGGAAATCATATTTTCTGAGAAACAGAACCTAAAACGGTGAAAGAAGATTTATCATGCTTTGGTGTTGGATCACCAAGGTACTTAACAGGAAGATCTTTGAGCTCCAACTCATATCTATTGAACAGTAATTCATACACATAAAGAATGGTGTGTTTGATTCGATTTGTTCATGCTGCAACAAGTGTTTGTAGGCAGATGAAACACAGATATATGTCAAGACCATATAGAAAACTGGCCACTTCACAGAAGAAAGCATAATATTTTCCATGTGCTATTTTTCATCCATTTCTGCCGCTGTGCCACGACAATAAAAAGGTGCAGGCAAATGTCTTTAGCTACAAAGGAACGCCAGCACAGTGACTCCTCAAAGAAAGGTGCCTATAACATCAACGGCAAGGAGGCTTCCAGACATCATGCGATGCATGACCTGTGATATTTGAAGATGTAAACTCTGGGAAGAAGCAAAACCCTCTGAAAGCCTTTTAGGTCATTTGCAGAAGAGTTCCCCCCAACAGCTTGTGGTGAGCATTTTGGGGCATGAAAGAGGGGGGCTAAATCTAATCAGTGACTCGGTACATCTGGTCAGCATTAGCATTTAGCTCTCCGGGGTCAGTGGGTGAGTAGTGTTCACACTGAGGCGGCAAAGCCTGTGCCAGCAGATAATTAGATGAGGAAGAACTGTTCCCTTGTACACTTTTTACTTCTTTCATCCTGCCATCATTTTGATTAGAGGAGCATTTGATCTCAGGAAAATGGCATCTACCGCATCGTTTTTAAATCAGTCAGCACTCCTTTTACTGCAATGCTGCCGACACTGTGCATGAGGATTCTTCAGACTGTGTCTGTAAACTGTCAGCAAACGTGACCACACTCAGACAGCCACTGTTGACTCGGTGCACTGCAGAGGTGTCACCGTCACGCCAGTCAGTGAGGCTTATCTATAAATGAGCAAACAGAAGGGCAGACAACTCTTCTCATGCTTGTGATGAACTGATCAGAGTGCAGAGGAACTGAATCCAGCTCCCCGGCTGAGCTTTGATTCCGTGCCACTGAAACAAAGCAACTCTCCTCCGTTCAGATCAAAGCGACTTTTTCAATTTAGCTGCCAATGAGCTACTCCTGGAGAGGTTTCCCTGGACTTAATTGGAGTTGAATTTGTACTGACAGTTTTAATATCTGGAAGCAGAATTTGTTGTTGGGGGGGGGGGTCTGAACTGGTTAAAGCATATTATTTGCAGGCCGACCTATTTTTAAAGTATATGCAGAACATAACATTTGGTGAAAATGTTTGACAATTTTTGAATGGAATATTTCTGAACTAAAGGCGCAAAACACACAAGAGTTAGCTTTCCTGCGTGGATGCACTTTGTTGAGGTGAAGAGAAGCGGCTTGTGTAGGAAGAAACAGGCTCGTGTGTGGTGCTCATTTTTGTGAGATGATCATTTTACTAGATATTTTATTGAGCTCCAGATGGGCTGCAGAATCAGGCAGAACTTTGGGAGACTGACAACAGAGAGCAGTTCACTCCATGCAGCCACGTCTACTGTATGTTTCCATCGACATTAATCTATCCAGACGCTGGCGTAGAAAAATGAAGAGAACGAGAGTGACGGAGTGCTACAGCCTACAGAGATGGGAACTATGCACTGCAAGTCTTGTTTTCTAATTCAATAGTTTGTCTCTCAATTCTCTCTTACCCTCACTGTCACATTCCGATACCTGAAGCTGGCACTGTAAAACGTAGCTATGCCTTGTTATACAGTGTTTAATAAGGCTAATAGCCTTGCAGGTGTTCCTTAGGCTTTAAGTTTGATTTGTAGCCTTGTTTAATTTTCCAAATAATGAAATACACTATCACCTCAATTTTTGTATTGTATTTTAGTTGTAAAACAGTATTGCAAAAGAAAAGTTAGCAATTGTAAGCTAACGTTGCTAACTTAGTGGCACGTAATGTCTCCGAATCATTGTCCCTTCATGGTTTCTTTGTTGCCCATAATGCTTAAAATAATAGGACTGAGGTCTGCCATGTACTTCTGCTTCTACATGTGTGATGTTCTCAGTGTGAAAACTTTAGTGTACTAGCTTGGCTGCTCTCTCTGACGCTATGTCACTGCAGAGCTATATTTTCTAAGGTGCACTGAACAGATAGTAAAACAGCTGTAAATGCAATTACACTGCATGAATACAACCCCCCCCCCCCCCCAAACCTAGTTCCTGTTGCATGTTTCTACACTTTAAATTACTTGTTAACCCACGACTTGCACTTTAAGCTGTTTGATGACACACTTTCAATTGCACACAGACAAAGATACTACATTTGCCACCAGGGCTAAGATGCTGCATCATATCTAGAAGGTAAATCTATAGCACTTTACTCAAATTCTGTGGCCCCATTGTACGGGTCTTGGCCATCAAGCACATACCGCCTCTCACACATTTACCTCACCCGCGCTCTCTCTCTCTCTCTCTCTCTCTCTCTCTCTCTCTCTCTCTCACTTTCATCCCTTCTCTCTGGGTGGATAAGGAGCAGCTCTGCCTGCCACCGTGCACTTCCCTTTGAAAGAGCCATTCATTGCTGCCTACAGAAGAACCTCAGCTCAGAGGGCTTCGGCTTTACTACCTCCTGCCTTTTGGCAACATGCTTTTAGTGCAAACATTCTCAAGGAAAATACACTCATACATTCAGCCGAGCACAGGCAAAAAAAGCATTACATCAAACCAGCAGATGTTGTCTCAGTCCTTGGAGCAGGGTCACACATCGTTTCCCCCAATGTATTGACTTTCATCCCAGAAAAAGAAGGCTTCACAAGGCACAATGAATGACATGTGTACTGTGAATGTGAATAATAGATATGAAGGGAAAAGATCTGATGTGGACTTACTCTTTTCTTTTCTCTCTCTTTTTTTTGTTTGCCTATCTATTTTACCTCGTATTAAAGTTGGCTGCGGTTTAAGTTTTTAAATTTGAGGCATGACCTCACCAGCCTGTCATGCTTTGATTTATGCAACGGGGAAGCCTCAGTCAGAGACAGTGACCTGATCTCCTCTCGTGCATCTCTGACTGAAGGGGAGCAGGAGTGTGGTGGTGGGGAAACAAGACACCAGCAGAATGATTTGCAGTGGCACTTACCTCCATGACCGGGGCTGGGGAGGCAGAGCAACAGGGTCAGGAAGGCACCGACGAGGACCGACCGCGGGACTCTCATGGTTTCTTTGCTGAAAGTTAAGTCCTCCACTCTCACGTTAAAGACACTCCATTCAGAAGGGACTGAATGAGTTTCCAGTTTTGGACCTGCTACAGGATACTCCTCTGTGTGAAGGGGCAGGGCTGGGGAGGGACTATAAGAGAGACGCCCTCTTTTCTTTCACCAGCACACACAGACACACACACACACACACACACACACACACACACACACACACACACACACACACACACACACACACAGAGAAACCATACAAACACATCTCTGTAAACTGGAAAATCATATGCTGCCTCTTCCTGCTGACCAAGCCCATACAGATTTCTCTGGTGCTATACCTGTTGATTCACTCTTATGTGTTAAAGAAAGAAAATGATCTCACACACACACACACTACACAATTATATTTACATCAGTTACATGCTTGTGGTACAAACTATGCCAGTGGCACGCTGCCTCTCTGCACCTTCCTCAGTATCTCACTTGAGGATTTGTAAGTCTCCTTCATTTGGTCTCAGTCCGTAACTGGAGCGGCCCTTGGAGACCAGCAGCTGCCGTCTGCAAGGATAAACCTTTTACTTTTAATTAAAGACAAATCAGGTTGCCCAACTCTCTTGCAGCTTTATCTCCCCGACCTTTCCCTTGATCAATGTCTTGTTCTTCAGCTTTTTGTTCAACAAACCTGCTCCTGACGCTAATTAAGCCCACACTTAAGCGTTCTAGTCGAGGTGGGTTGTGTTGAATCTGCATTCGGTCTCACTGCGCTATTGATAGGCAACGGGCAGTGGAAAAGTCTGACTGCTCGAGTGCTTCAAAGCTCTCAAAGATAGACTTTTCAATTTTGGTGAATGGTGAAGCTGATTGTTCTCCACTTGGTGTTTCCTTTCATTTTTTGGGGGGCAAATATGCATGAGCACTCCACACAGAGAGCTTGTTGAATACTAAGTTTGAAGCTGAAGTTCACTGTGAAAGCCCAAACGTTCAATTTCACCTGTCTCACAGTCAGCTGGGTGGTAAATTACCCCCACTAACTAAAGTAGGAGTACAATTAGAATTCCCATAACACTTTGCATTTCATTATTGACTGTGGCCCATGAAGTTTAATTAGACTTTCTTTTCAGCTGCACAAAAAAATCTTTAGGAATGATCTCCAAATGAGCTGGGATGTTAGATAAAAATAAACAAGTCAAAATGACGAATAGTTATTAGGGGAACAGGTTCCAGAAAATGGTGTATTGTTTTTTTTCCTCTGGATTTCATGTCACTATGAACATAATAAGATCAAATACAGTCTGGCACTTTTTTTTTTTGCTTTTCATGTTGATAACTCATGTCAGCAAGGCATCATTCAAACAGATGTTTGCATCACGTCCTGTGATTCATTCACTCAGCAGCACTCAGCCAATCAGGTGGCATTAATTCATTAAAAAGAACAACTAAAAAAACAAAAAAAACAAAAACAAACACAAGAGAGGCAAAGAAGATGAAGTGGACTTCCCTTCTCTTTCTCACAAAACAGTTAGTGACTATGCCCGTTAGAAGATCTGTAAAATAACACATGGCTCATGTAACAAAACACCATTTATGGCTGGCAACCTTTCCTGACACCACAGCCTCCCTGATTATTTCAGCATGACACAAGCTACAATTAAAGAGCTCCCTCTGAACGGTTTTCGCCGATGACATGCTCTCGCCTCCCTAGGGACGCGGAACTTTCCCTGGAGGGACGTCACCCACTGATTCGAGTGGGCTCCGGCAGCATGTGAGGACTCAGGCAAGGCTTATGCAAGCCACAACACCAGTGGCCCCTTTGGCACAAGCACGCCAGATGATGCAAGCAGAGGAGTGTGAACCCGCCTTCATCAGAGTGAACTGATTCTTTTTGTGAGATTTCCTTGGCTTAATAATGCAGGAGTATGCTTTGATTAAAGGTGTCATGTGGAGGCTTGTAAAACAAACAGGGTTTTGTTTACATTCAGCTTTTCACATCAAAATTCATCATATGTATCCTGGAGGCCTAAGAGACATGTTTAATGTGTTTCCAACCTCATAAAACATCTGCTCACCCTTTTTTTAATCTTTTGAAATCTGTGTTGTTTCCTTCAGCAAGCACTCTTCTTTTGTGTCTTTTAAGACTTCATTGGTGTATTTTATGGTTTCATTTATATCCCTTTAACCCCCCCCCGCGCTCATGTCGTGCCTGGGAATCTTTATGTTGGTGTTATACAAGATGAGAACTCACTCAAACAAACACTCAAACCCCTTCCAACAAAAGTCGTAGTGCCAAAGCTTTACACATTGTCAAATGTGACATTGAATGAACTGATTTGACTGGCCACCAGGGGGCAGCAGATCAAACTGAAAGCGCAAAGATTAAGGTAGTATTACGGGACTGTTAGCAAACATTTCTCTATCAGTACACGAAGCAGACATCAAGCATGATATGCCTCAGTTAGAGTTGTATATTTGTCCACCAGGGTAACATGAGCTTATATGCAACCTTGCAAACATGGGGTGCTTTTCATTGGGTTTATGCTTTTATGCAATTTTTAGAAATAAATTGCTCTTTTGAGAAAGTCAGTAAGCAACTGTCACAGAGTGCTGATAGATAAACAAATGATCATTTCCTATTCAAAACAATTTCCAGCAGAGCTACAGGCGATGCAGCACATTACAGTCTTACCTTGTGTGTGACAAATGTTACGCCTTACAGTATATGGGATAATTAAACTGCAATGAGTTGTGACATTGTTAAATAGTCCTTTGTTTGCTTTGAAAGATTCTCAGCTGAGTGAATGAAGCATCTAAGTGGCCGCCGTGATAAGAGCTGTTTCACTTCTGAATACTGAATACTCTGTTAAGGTCCCTCATTCTTTACATCTTATCAGCTTCAGCAGTGGATACACTGGACCCTCCTCAGTGAAAGGTAGGAGGGTAATGAAGTCTCGCAGTTCTGTGTGGTAGCAACATTCAAAGAGAAGCACTATCTCACCACTGATGTTAAGTCTATTTAGCAGGCACCCAATTAATATGAATCCAAATACATGTCATAAATATGAGTGAAGAGGAAGATGAGTGTAGGCATTCTCACATCATTCTACTGAGGTAATCTTTTTTTTTTTTTGGCATAACTTTAATGTAATGACAAGGTACAAATGGCCTCTAAATTCAAGGCTTCAGCAATCTATCTGGAAAGCATTGCAACTTAGCAGGTTAACCTGATCCTAAATTAGTTTTACCACCATATCCATACAACAGATGTCATGTTTTACGTATCAGGACACAATTCCCCTGATCCTTACCAAGAGACCTGTGCTACCAAGTAGGATTAGTTGGTTCAGCTCTGGATTTATTTATTTTTTTCCCACAAAAAGCTTTTCCACAAAGCGGTTCACTTCTTGTTACCATAGAAACTTATGATGGACAGGTTAGGTTCTGAGATGTAAGATTAATAAAAAGAAAAAACAAACAAACAAACAAAAAATGTGAGTACTGTGTGTACAGTAATTCTCTGTTTGACTCTTAAAGTCAAGGAATGACTATGTCGAAGTTCCTCATGAGAGCGATATGTCAGCAGGAGGAAAAACGGCCTAAAGGGGAGACGGATTACTCTAAAACTGCTTTTGTTTAAAAAAAAACATGATCTAAATCACGCCTTAATTTTGGCGCAGTGATATAGATTAGATTAAACTACACATTTACAAGGCTGGTATTCAGCCAGCTAGAAACACGTGGCTGACTCATTATCTGATGCCAACTCCGTGTTTTACACGAGTGTGCACATACACAAAGTCGGAAAACCTGGGATGGCTTACTGTGTTGATAACCAGCTTCGAAATATCGCTTTGGGAGATTTAGATTGTTGGGGTTTGTTAAGCCTTGCGGTCATTGAGTCAACCGTTAATTCCTCTGCATACCAAAGTGTTCTAGAGTCAAAATGTGAGGCCATCTTTCTGCAAAAAGCTTGTCTGAAGTTGGAAATCAGTGGCCCAGTTAAAAGTTCAGACCTCAGCCTGATTGAAACGCTTCAGTGGGAAAGGAAATCAAGCAGAGTTGTACGGACGAGTGGGAAAAAAATTCTACCAAAATGATTTGAGTTTATCATAAATAAAACAATGACTTTAAGTAATCGCTGCTAAAGGTGGTTCTGCAAGCGACTGAATCACGGCGCGTGCTCAGTTTTTCACACACTGCCTCTGCATTTTGGCTTGGTTTTTCTTAAATACTGACACAGTGTAATACGTCACATGTTGTTGCTTATATGAGGTTGCATTTACGTCATGTAAATGCAACCTCATATAAATAAATAAATCATCTTGTACTCACCTGTTGTCATGTAACGTGGTGGGTACAAGATGATTTATACATTCATACACACAACATTAGAACTGAAAGAGGGTGTGCTTTCTTTTACATGACCGCTTGTTTTTTGTTGAAGGGAAATGTCTTCGCAGCTATTGTTCAATATTGGGTAGCCTTAGAACATAATATTTACAGTTGTCATATATATGATTTCATATTACCTCACTGTTATATCTCACCAACTTTGCTAGTTGTCAACTCAGTAAGTTCTATCGGATCTTATCTCTCTCCCAGTTGATGTGGTCTTCACATGCAGCAGCAACTGGGACATTTTATCAAATCAAATTTATTGGTATAGCACATTTCATGTACAAACAATTCAAAGTGCTTTACATAAAATAAAAGCATTGCAGCAGGGAGTGGAAGATGCATTAAACAAAATACATGAAAGAATATAAAGAGAAACAAATAAAATCATTTAAATGAATTTAAAAACAAGCAACAGTCAAGATAAGTTAAAAGATATCTTGCAGATTTCAAGTTTGTTCCACTTGTTGGCAGCATAACAGCTAAATGCTGCTTCTCCATGTTTAGTCTGGACTCTGGACTGGACCAGCTGACCTGAGTCCTTGGATCTAAGAACTCTGCTGGGTTTATATTCTCTGAACATATTTTTTTTTAGTAGAACATCACCTCTCAAGTCATGTTGGGCAGAGCCCGGAAGCTCAACTTTCCCCGCACGGTCTCAAATATCACCTCCGTGTGCTGGTGCAGACGTCTGGCCAGACCACCACTACACTCTCACAACTCCAGACATGATCAAACCACGGAGAGTATGTCAATGTCATTTGAAACCTCTCTTTTTCCACTCTCAGGATGGAAACTCGAGCTAAATGCCTGATAATCACAGAGGTCTGTTTTCGTAACTGTGAATCAGTGCTTTTAAAACCCTGAGTAATAATAAAGTTGCCTCAGAACAAAGAACTTCAGTGCTACTGGCAGCAGTTAGAACTGTGTCATAATTGCACACTCTTAATTTTGACCGAGAGATATCACTTCTTCATTCCTTTTCAGCTAATATGCACCCACTCACTTTGGTCTCTCTGGTACATGAGACAGCTCACTTTTCTTTCCATTTGTTGAACTAATGCGGGCTTCACTCTTATGAATCTGTAATTTTTTTTGATGTTTTGAGGGCCATTAACAGATGAATTACACAGGCAAATAATCCAAAATGGGAGGGGGGGCTTAAAAGAGCATTCATTTGACGACTTAATCGTTTTTTTTTACGCTTCTAAACTCTAAACTCCAACTCCAGACCAAAACTGTGACAAACCTGAAATAACTTACTTAACATTACAGGTTTCTTTGGGGCGTGTGTCTCGGTCTGGGCAGGACGCTCCGAGTGGAAAAGACATTAAGGAGGTTGGGCTGTGAGACAAAACAGCACACTTTGAGGTCACCTTGAATATACAGTATATTTATACCTCTATCCCATTATAACTATGATTCTAATTTACGAGGCATTTGACACTGACACAATTGCTTTGCACTACAAAGAAGTTACCAATGTGTCACCTTTAGAAAAAAAAAATGGTGAAACAGACAATTTGAGTTTTGAAGTGTCAGTTGGTCCAGACAAGACATATTATTATTATTCTTATCGCGTACATTTGAGTACAAAAATGAATGGGTTTAAGAAATGATTCATAAAAATCCCAACTAAATAACCTCAATTATCATTTTGCTTTAAAAGCATTATAGTCTCTGAACCAGAATCTATATATATATACACAAAAAAAAAAAAAGAATTCGAAAACTTTTAAGTGCTTCGGTCCAGAAGCAACATCTGCAGCCCAGGGAGGGATGAAGATAAGACAAGTGTTCCAGAGGGTGTTTATCTGTACATGGACTAACTGCTAGACTGCTCAAAAAAATATGTACCGAGGAAGTTAAGAATTCATGGAGAGGTTTATACGGATAAAACATGGAAGAATGTCAATTTAGACACATGCACAAGTTGGCACATTGTTGCTCAATTGTTTTTTTTTCTAAATGTGAGTAGTTAAAGGGACACTTTTTTTTCAATCAAGGCTCTATTTGCCCTTATATTTTGGTGTCAACTATTGATGGCCTCAAAAATCTTTGCAGCTGTTCAGCAGCTGCTCGTCAAGCTGCTTAGTATAGATTTTTTCATTTAGATGTTTGTTGAACAGGGAAAAACGCATAAAGCATTGCTCCATAACATCATATCAAGTAAATGCCATGCATACAGGTTTCTGGCCGAGGCTAATTTACAATTAAACAACAATTAAAACAGTATTGAATTAAAAATACTACAGCCCGCTAAAAACATACAGTAAGATCAGTGTTTACAATAAAATGTAAAAACATCAAAAGCAAGAAGCAGCAGTTGAAGATCCTGACCTCAGTCGAATTACACTGCATGAACTGCTGCAGACTCAGCGCATTCAATTTTATTTTATATAGTTTATCCTCCAGTGACAGAAAGAGTTACGGTGTTTGCGCCACATTTGCCATTAGCGTGAGTCTGGACAGCACAAAAAGTGAGGCCTACTACAGAGTTACGGTTTTCTCAACACAGTAAATGAATATATCTTGCCATCACTATTCATATTGTAGTTATTCTGTAAATCACTGTCGTGGTGGAAGGTAGGAGCTGAAAAGAATCACTTCTCTACATCTTTATGTCTAGCAGTCTTAGGGTTTGGTTGCGTAACCGTGACAACAGCTGAGGACACCATCTTAAAACAGTCACTGCTGTTTGTCACAGCACTACAAACACATTTGTGAGTTGTTAAGAGTTTTAAAGTTTTAAACATTCAGTTTTTCCCATAAAAGCTCAGAGGACGTGAAAAAATGACTTGATCCTGTAGCAAATTATTGCATGTAAAACTTGGAATTTGGAATAGTGCTCTTATTTATTTAATAACGTGATATGTTAAATGGGCTAGAATATGGGTTGAATATGTTGGGTGGTTAGCAAAGTTGCTTCACAGCAACAGGGTTCCAGATTCGATTCCCGTCTGGGGCCTTTCTGTGTGGAGTTTGCATGTTCTCCCCGTGGATGCGTGGGTTCTCTCCGGGTGCTCCGGTGTCTGACCGTCCAAAAACATACATGTCAGGTTAACTGGTGACTCTAAAAGTGAGTATTAGGATGCATGGTTGTGTGTCTCATTTGTCTCTCTGTGGCCCTGTGATGGACTGGTGGACCAAGGATTAAGCAGCTATAGAAAATGGATGGATGGACATGTTGAATTTCTTTGAACGCTTAATAAGAAGCCAAATCTCCAGCCTTTTCGACTTGTGCCATTTTGAAAGTGATATGTTTATGTCACTAGGTTGAAAATAGTAAGATTGCAGAAGCAAAACCTTGATAAAAAGCACCCCGCAGCACAGTTCACACATGACACCAACATGTTCAGGTGCCACCAGATTGAAGACTTTTTTAAAAGTGGGGTTGTGTGTAACAGTAGTCTGTATGTTACCACAAGTGGTTAGAATACTCCCAGTTTGGAGAATGAGAATTCCTATCTGTGAGCAAAAGCAAAAGCAAAAGCAAAAGCAAAATCTACTCAGAATGCAATACAAGAAGAGGAATTCTTTTTTACATCTAAAACAAAACTGTATTGGGAATTTTTTACACTGCATCAATTGTGCATGAGACAGTTTGATGTACTGTTTTTTTTTTTTTTCGTAACACGGTCCATGCAGTGTAACATTATCGAACGGACTGCGTTGCTACATGGACTTTCTGTGGTTGAGAAAGTGTTGTGGCAAAAGAAACAATTGTAGGATGCATAAGTGGCAGGGTGTGAAAATCCACAATGTAGCTCTCACCAACTGTTGTTTTGAGGTCTGAGTTGTTTTAGGCGGAGAAAAATTCAGGAAAGCTTCCGATTCTCCAAACCGAAAGCATTCTGACCGCTTCTTACCACAGGTAAGAAACAAACCACTCATAAGTGCTTCACAGAAGACCACCTAAGAAAAAAAATTACATATATAAATACTTTAGACCTATTTAAACAAGCAATTTTTTTTCATTAAACTGTAAGCTTCTCACATTACAAAATGTGTCATCTCTGACTTTTGGCTTTTTGGGAGTCTGGTAAAGTAACAGAATTTTGACCAAAAGGGGCCAAACATTTGCACACAATTGTATGTTTATATCAAGCTGAGTCAAAATGTGTTTAAGGTGTGATTAGATCCCCTAACACTGTCAGGGGGGTTTAGATGGAACTTAGATTTTGCGATGAAGACTGATGTTTATGTCAATCAAAGCAACTTCCAGGAAGTTCCAGGAAGGGATTTTAACCAATACAATGATTCAGGCAGCATAATCTGCACCCGCAGTGATTTTATGAGTTGATTAACAGCTGCCGATAAAATTGGTTCCCTCAGGGTTTGCATTTTCATCTTTCAAAGGCTTCCCACTGACTAACAGACCATAGTCCATCAGTGCATAAAAAAGCATAGCAATTAGAACTTTTCAAGCTTCTATTTTCTGCTGTGAAAACCAGCACACCCTAGTTATCAGAGCTACTTTCTATCCTGCTGTAAGGCTATTACCTCATTTTCTTAATAATGAATTGGCCATGTTAACTTGATTTACTTTTGTCATCTCACTAATGCATGACCGCAGTGGGTTGCGCATTATATTTAGTGATGTTGCTATGACAATCTTTGTGTCCCACTCATATTTTTTTTTTCAGCTTTAGCAATTGCTTGTTGAGATATGTTTGCTTGAGGAGAGGGAAGGATTAAGCCTGCCAATCACATCGTTCCTCGGCCTTTAAAGAGATATAACGTGATAACAAATGCGGCCTCAGCCCAAAATGTGTTTTGGTAGTTGCTGCAAACGTCACTTCTGGGTCTTAATCTCTATTAGCAATTGACGCAGGTTTCCCTGGCTAAGCACTCCCTGCATCCGGCTCGTTTATCTCGTCCCTGACAGCTTTGTGCCTTTGAATCTCCATCCCTAATGCAATGCTCCGTGGTGCATTGCCAGTTAAGAGATGAGGGTCCTCAGGTAATAAATAGTGCTTATGGAGAAATTAACATACAAATAAAACTAAACAAATCAAAGATGCAAAGGAAATGTAGGAGAAATACCTGATTAGTCTCACATTCTATCATCATTGCGTCATTAAGCTAGTTCATATCATGCAAACATTTGCAAGCACATAAAATAGCTCATCTAATCTTATTTCTCCACTGTTTTATATGTGTGACGCGGCAGCTGATCATGTAAAACTGGATTTACCCCTCCATCAAAGCTTACAGATCATTACTGCTACAGAGGTACTTTCTAACAATCCCCTACTGCCAGTGTTAGCGCATGCACGGACCTAAATTCAGATTTCCATGTACCGTGTCACTTGATATGAGGAGGAATGCCGGTTGCTCAGCTGCTTGCTTTTGCCTGCTGAATGGAAGTGAGGAGGGGGAGGGTGTCATACTTTGTTTCTGTAACACTGAGTCCCCCTGTTGTGAATAGGGGGACGCAAATATATAATAAACCAACATAGACCCTGAAATAGACACGACATAGGAAGCTGCTTGTCTACTGTGGAGACAGTCTGGCAGTCATAGCGCAGAGAAAAGTGCAGTCCAATGACGTAACACTTTAAACTCCATGAAAGTAAAAAAGAAAAAAAACAATCTTCGATCACCTGAAATCAAGCAGTGCACTGCAGCATATTTCCAGGCTGTAAGTGTTTATGTGTTCCAGGCCTCACATAATACACAAAGAGTTTAGATTAGGTTACAAATTCAGCCTCTTAATGCTTTTGTTTTATGCCTGAGTTGTGAGGAGTTCCAGTTTGCTAGACTGGATGAATGCGTTAGTAAAGACAAACTGTCGCGTTAGGGAAGCGTCATCCGTGATTAAACAATAACAGCCGATTTTTCACATGAGAATAAACTACAAGGTCAAGGTAAGGATTAGAAGCAACCGAGACGAGTAAAGATGGTCTGAAAGGCACAAACTTATAAAAAAATGTTCGGAATTAAAGAAAAGCAGTCATGTGATTTTTGATTTGAAAGAAAAGCTCACTTTGAGCCCCTGCTCAAAAATGTTATTACAAGATTAAAAGGGTATATCAATATGGACAGGTGTTTTTTTCCTTGTCTTTTTTACCTTCCTCAGTTGGCCATTATCAGTGTGAGCACAGCACAGAAGTCCATATTTGGAAGTGAAGAGCGTGTTCGTGCCATAAATTAACTGTTGGTGTTGCATGTAAGAAGCATCATTTCCAGGTGCAGTGTAGGGAAATATAGTTTGCCTGTAGAGAATAATTGTATTAACACAGCACTGAGACTGCTCTGACCAAAGTGTTTAATGACATATGTCTGAATACAGACGGTGAAAAATGTCAGTCTTAGTTTTACTAGATCTCAGTGCTGCATTTGATACAGTTGACCACAATATATTACTGAAACGACTGGAAAACTGGGCGGGTCTTTCCGGAACTGTACTAAACTGGTTCAAAACATACTTAGAGAACAGGAAGTACTTTGTGTCAATAGGTAACTTTACATCTGAGCACACAAGAGTCACATGTGGAGTTCCCAAAGGTTCCATCCTGGGACCTCTTCTTTTTAACATCTACATGCTCCCACTGGCACAGATTATAAAAAACAACAGAATAAACTACCATAGCTATGCAGATAACACGCAGATATATATTACAATGTCACCAGGAGACGGAGGCCCTGTACAGGCTCTTGGGAAATGCATTGAGGGGATTAATGACTGGATGTGCCACAACTTTCTCCAGCTAAACAAAAACAAAACTGAGGTAATTGTCTTTGGAGCCAAAGAGAAACGATTACAGGTCACCACAGAACTTCAATCTATACACCTAGAAACTACCAACCAGGCCAGAAATCTGGGTGTAGTGATGGACTCAGACCTAAATTTGGAAAAACATTATATTAAGTATGTATATTAAAGGCAGTAACAAAGTCAGCCTACTATCACCTTAAGAATATATCAAGGTTAAAGGAACTGATGTGTCAGCAGGACCTGGAAAAACTAGTCCATGCATTCATCTTTAGTAGGCTTGATTACTGTAACAGCATCTTTACAGGTCTACCTAAAAAGTCAGTTAAACAACTGCAGCTTATTCAGAACTCTGGTGCTCGAGTCCTCACTAAGACCAAAAAAGTGGAGCACATCAGTCCAGCTCTGAGATCTTTACACTGGCTGCCTGTCCATCAGAGGATAGACTTTAAAGTTCTGATGCTGGTCTATAAAGCTCTGAATGGTCTAGGACCAAAATACATCAGTGACCTCCTGACACAGTATGAACCTTCCAGACCCCTCAGGTCATCTGGATCCGGTCTTCTATCAGTTCCCAGAGTCAGAACCAGACACGGAGAAGCTGCATTCAGCTTCTATGCTCCACATGTCTGGAACAAACTCCCAGAAAGCCTCAGATCAGCTGAAACACTCAGTGTGTTTAAGTCCAGGTTGAAGACACACCTATTTTCAGCTGCGTTTGAATAAAGCTCAAAACTTAATCACATTTTAACTACTGATTTTATATTGTTCTTATTTCTTTCTTTTTGTTTAAAATTTAAATCATGCTTTTTATTTCTCTGATTTTATCTATTGTTCTTATTTCTTTCTTTTTTGTTTAAAATTTAAATCATTCTTTTTATTTCTACTGTTTTAGTGTCTCTGTAAAGCACTTTGAATCGCCTTGTAGTTGAATTGTGCTATACAAATAAACATGCCTTGCCTTAACAATTATTACTGTTATGTTTAAGCAGCAAAAGTACTTGGCTAGGGTTTGGAAAAGGTAGTGATTTGGGTCAATGACACCAGCTGAGATTTTACCTACAATGATAAAGGCGACTGCCAGAGGTCACCTACATAATCTGGTTTGCTTTCTGTGTATAACCGATACGAACAGATGATAACTACCCTTCTGATCCACTGGCAGGTGTAGTTTGGTCAGTCTGATGCACGATTATGGGAACGATAACTGAAATAACTATTTAACTTGCTTATAACTTTGCAGTGGGTGACTGACAGCTCCTTAGTAGTTGGACTCTTTTCAGATTTGTATATTAAAAGTCCTGGAATCTGGAATACATCTTTCCAGATGTTACATCACATATCTCCCCTCTTAAACTGTGCCAAGTCTACTCTGTGCTGTGTTTTATCAAGGCAAAAGGTAATGTCTGTTTTTCACTTTACACACATATATTAAGTTTATCTTCACATTAAAGTTGGGCTTTAGTAGTTCCCAAATTGTTAACATACAGAATTTATGTCACATAGTGTGATGGATGTCTTAAAGTCTTAATCTCCACCAGCTGGAAGCGAGACGTTTGTTTCTGTAGAGTTCAGTTCAAAGCCTCTTACTTACCAATGAAAACACAGACTCAAGACAAGTCAAGTCAAAAGCAATATTGATGGTGCTCGAATGTGCACACTGGAAACTAAATACCTGGGAGTCCTCGCCGTGGTTCACACCAAAGCTGATGTTTTTGTTGCACTGTGTATATGTGATGCAGTTAGGTCTCATTGATGCTGTGATTTATAAAAGCAAAGATCCTGTTGTCATCTTTCTGATCACTCTAAACTTGACATTGATTGGTTTAGTGACAGGTGTTGTCAGCATGGTGGTGGGTGGCCAGTCACTGTCAGAGTAAATGGAGACAAATAAAAAAGCAGTGCGATACTCTAGGCTAGTTTGAACTTGATAAATGAACGTCATTATAATTAAAAACCGATACCATAGTTGACATCTGAGTAGGCGACAATACTGTCCTGCGGGCCTCGGAGAGAATATGAAATAAACCTGGTCTCCTCACCCCATATGCCCTCACGGCTCATTTTCCCTTTTTCTAGTTTTGGTGAAAAACCTGCTGTAACTTCTATGAGTTGTCCAAACATCCTAATAATCTTTGTTTTCACAGTTTGATAAGTGCAAAAGCTGAAACAAAGAGGTGTGAAATTACCCTTAAAAAAAATGGCAGTAACCTGGGGGCTGTCTTTCCACCTTACTGGGTCCAAACTATTAGTCAGCGCAACTCATAAGAGCCTGACCTGGATGTCTGAGAATCTTCATCAACAGTCAGGACCACTGTCACCAATAAGCAAGGCACAATGTCACATTGCAAGTGCTAAGCTTTGCCACTGACAAGCTCAAATGTAACTGGGGATAAAGATATAAATAAGACACCTTGTTCAACCATTTTGTTAACTCCTGAAGGCTCTCCAATAAGAATATTTGCCAGCTGAATCTGACCACATTTTTGATTAGACTCAGAGGTGGACGCAGGATGATCAGGAGGACATTAAACTTTATTTACTCTCAAAATTTAATAGAATCTTGCTGCTGTGGCAGGTAGTCCGGAAATCCCAAACGAAGAAACAGGTAGCAGGAAACACGTCTAGGCAAGGCAGGGTGAAGAGCAAACATATAGGAACAAAATTGAAGATGAAGTGACAAGGAACATAGACAAACTAGCAGTTTATATACTAAGGTAATGACTAAAGCAAAAAGGTGTGCGACAATTAGCAAATGAGACGTTTTATGAAACGAGTATGGGAATCCCAAAGGACTACAGCTCTTCCAAAACAAAACAGGAATCTATGGAAGTTTTTCTGTGCCATCAGAGTTTGAATACGAATTTCTAATATCGAATTTTTACAGCATCAAAATCAGACTTTGAATTTGAAAAACCAACAGTGGAAAAAAAAATTCAGTGGAAAAAAAATTTACTTCCAAGAATTCAGTGGAAAAACAATTCAACTTCAAAAAATTCAGTGGAAAAAGAACCAGACTCAATATCCAGGTAAACAGGGAGAAGCAATCGATCCCTGTCTCAATTCATCCAACGGCAGCCAATCAAGTTACGCTACATTGGACAGATCAGCCATGTCCACCAAAGCGGGTGATGGTGCTTCGGTGAGTGAGTTTACTTTATTTGCCATTTGTGTTAATAAAATTGAGTAATAGATATTACTAATATCTATTGAGCTGATCTGATGAATTGAGACAGGGATCAATTGCTTCTCCCTGTTTACCCGGATGTTGAGTCTGGTTCTTTTTCCACTGAATTTTTTTCCGCAGAATTTTTTCCACTGAATTTTTTGAAGTTGAATTTTTTTCCACTGAATTTTCTTTTTCCACTGTTGGTTTTTCAAATTCAAAATCTGATTTTGATGCTTTAAAAATTCGATATTAGAAATTTGTATTCAAACTCTGATGGCACAGAAAAACTTCCATAGAAATCCAAACTGAAGGCAGCAGCAGAGCTTTGCAAAAACAAGAGAGGTAACAGGAAAGCAAAACAAAAGATTAGAAAACCCGGAGAACTAAACAAAAACTAACATAAAATGCCATGGACCACGATGTATGAGGCTGTGGACAAAGTTCCGTTTAGCTTGCGCATCTTCTGGAGAGGTTGCAGTTAACCACATAAAGTGGTTTGTGAGTTTTTAGGTTGGAAGGTACAGACCGTGCAGCTCACCATATCAGTGAAAGGATGCTCATGTAATGCTGGGTTTCCAGAAAGTAATTTCCAGCCAGCGAACGTGACTATGAATTGACTTTATGGCAGATCATTTCTGTTTTTCAGTCACACGACAATCTGAGCTTGTCAGTGTCACGTTCGAGCACTTTTACTTTGATCCAAAGAACGGCTCTCCGCCGAACTACATTAGCCATTTTGTGGATGCCATTCGATTCCAAAGATCTTTCTTTACAATTACCGAGCCAGAGCAAAGACATAGGAAAAACAGGCCAATGTTTTTCGAATAAAAGTGGAATTTTTCCCTCAAGAGATTTTTATTACCTTTCGGTCTGTGAGGCTGACAGAGGGCGCCATGTGGAGACGAAGTTCAAAAACCTGGTGTGAGCCTAAAAAAAGGTTTGAAAGAGTAATGGACGAATACAAAAAGACTGTCAGCCCCAAAAGGAACACTCTAATGCAAAGCTTAGCACAGTGGGACAAGGTGATCCTTGAAAAAGCTCAATTTCAGGAGTAATTTTAAATTTGGTTGGTTGTGGCAGAGGTCAAAAGCGCCTTCTATCTCTACTTGGTGTTGCCCAGCCCAGTGTAGGATTAGAAAAGAAAGAAATATACGAGTTAAAGCTGCAGCAAGTTGTGGCTTCCCTTTTATTTGAGGTGGTAAAGTGTGTGTGTGTGTGTGTGTGTGTGTGTGTGTGTGTGTGTGTGCTAAATGCAAATAAACACAGCCCTGTGAGATGACATACAGTTGCTTCAACACCAGGGATAGTCAAGCAGAGCTGTGAGGTCAAGAGACCACTTAACACTGCCCTCTGGTGGAGGATCCAATGAGCTTAGGTGACCACTCATCAGCCCTCTTTACCTGCACACACTTCAGTGTGTAATTCTAATCATTGTGAGGAACCGATGTCACCAGGGGGCACGGAGCTTTGCAGTAAAACAGTCTGATGAATGCATGACTCATCAGCCTCTGTTCCATGGGAAAGTTCTCATAACAAATGCTTCCGATTCACAGAGCAAGTACTTTTCGTGTTGTTCAGTAATGTCCAATACTCATGGAAGAAATCATCACAGTGTAAACAAACTCTATGATCGACAAACACGCACTTCCGGCAAGGGACAGTCTCTGAGTCCGTGGGAAGAAAACGGTTTAAAAAACAGGATGTTTAAAAGAATGAATCCATGCTTGTAAAAGTAATTCCTTTAGTCATCAGTACGGGGTTTTTATCAAATGCCAAATAGATAGATGACAAGAATAAAATTGTTTTATGAGGGCAGCTAGTTGTGAATAAAACGGTATGCAGCTGTTTTGAATTTTACATTTCCGACTCACGTTGATTTCTTTATTTTTCCAATCGTATCTTTTCATTAATGCAAATCTCGCCACAGCTCTTCATTGCAGTGACATTTGAAAGTGAATTATATTCTCTTGGAGGCAATAAACGTGTAAAAGACTCCTTCCTTTCTTACTTTGAGCTGTGGAAAGCCTTGTGGCAGTCCATTCACCTTACAACAATCCAGCCTCCCAGAGTGCTAGAGAAGGTTCTGGTAGGTACAATTATGCACTGTGCAGCATGAATGGTTTCTAAATCACTGCTGTAAAATGAGGAAGATGGCCTCCCGTGGGCTACTGTTGGACCCTGATGACTTGAGTGATATCAGCATTGTAGTCTGAAAGGCGGTTTTGTTCACAAAAAAGGTCCCCTGTGCAAAGACCTCTATCAACATACAAATGCAATGGCGCAATACAGACACTCTATATGGAGATGTGTATTTGTTTGTTGGCTTCCTGCACAATCACCACCCACCCATGTGTTCTGCCAGACTTGTAACTCAGCTCGATGAATACACCAGTGCTGAGACATTTTTTTTCATGTTAGTGAGTTACAGTGTTTTTTCCCAGCAGACCTTGGCTGTCTTTCTCTCAATCGTTGCATCTCTGTCTCATTTCTTTCTCCGCCCCTGTCACTTCCTCTCACCTCACTCCCCATGTCTCCTCCTCTGTTTCTCTTCAGTGCAACGGGGACATTGTAAAACACTGGCCTGAGTCCCAAACCCTCAGGGGGCTCAGGGGCTCAGGGTTGACTGATCGGCGGATTTCAGCACAGGTTCCCAGAACGGGGATTGTTCAAGGCGCTTTTCCTTCCCACTGAGACCCCTGCGGATTAAGGATTCCTGGCTTCTGTTGCAATATTAAGGCCTCACACACTGCCAAAAGAAAAAAAACGGCAGTAAAGCTCTGCACTGCTTCAACTGTACATGCCATGCATCGTCACATTTTGTCCATCATAATTTTTCCCTTTTAGTTTTGTCTTCTTCGGCTCTTAAATCTCTAAATGACGTTTTCAATGTCAAGCAAGTACGCTCGTATAGTTTACACAAACAGAGTAGAGTTTCCACAAAATCTGATATCTGTAATAATATTACTCGTAAATAAGGACTGTCTCTTCATAAAAAAAAAAGAAGAGTTACAAATGAAAAGTGAAACTCCTTAGACAAACAGATGCAGACTGTAAAGGTTGTTGAGAAGTTTGTCGCCTACACACTGCCACCAACGCACATAAACACACCGATGCCTAGATACATAACATATGTAGATTTCGACAGCAGTTTTGCTGCAATCAAAATCCTCTGGAATGAAATGCATATGTTCCACACGCTGCCCTTTACACACGCACTTTATTACTCACTCAGCACTCTCAGCTGAGTGCCAATAGGTCGAATGAGAGACGCAAGAGTGAGCCAAACGCAATAAAACGGAAACAAATCCTCAAGCTCATAAAGACGGTGGTGGGGAGGGAGGGGGGGGGGGGGGGGGGTGGGTAAATGTGAGGACAGAGCTGGGAATTTATGATAAGAATTAAAAGGTAATGACTTTTACCATTGGAAAGGCAGAATATACACTGTACAGGGTGTCTGAAGACTCTCGTCAGCAATGTTTGCAGCGCCAACATGGTGCTAATAAAGTGACACTGGTAATAGGCATAAAAAACAGATCGAGCATATAGCTTCAGAAGGCTTTGACTGACGGCTCATCTTGCAGAGATGCATATCACCGCTAATAGCTGTAGCTTTAGATAAACAATATTGTGTATGCAGTGGTATTAAGGGATAACAACCACACGATCAAGCATCCACAGCGTCTGACATTTTCAGGTAAGCTGACAAGCTAATAACCCGTCTACCTGGCGGACTGAAATGAGAAAACGCTTTTCTCCTCAGATGATGCTTGTTTGCTGCTGGAGCATAAGGTAGGGTAGGTCCACTTAAGGGAGTTACATTAGTGCTGTAAAACAATCTGAGTCTACACATACACATACACATACACATGCATGTGAGAAATAAATATACATATTAAGTAATAGAGTATTAATATACAACTTTGAACTGAAACTACCCTCCTGCAAAGCATGTACCAGTGCTCACTTTGAATGCATTTCAAGGGGTCTGTTCTGCTCAGATAAAATCCTGATTTATTTTTGTATTTTTTTAGGCACAGCATCATCTGACAATCACTTAAGACTTGTTGATTCCGTCTGTATTTATATGCACAATGATCTTCCACAGACAACGAAGTGTTAGAATGTCTCTGCTGCTCCATTTTCTCCTCTGTGCCATGTCGGTGTCACTGCGGAGGTGAACAGTCCTGCTAACTCCCATTCATCTGACCATAAGGTTCACCCACAGCAGACAGTTAGATTATGCCCTTTATTTGTGTCTTTTTGAACTATGAAGCAGTTCAGGTTCATCCAAAAAGTCACACGAGTTTTTGCTAGTTGCTGTGGTAACTGAGGGGGACTCAGTTTCAAGCAACAATCGAGTCAGCAGCACATGCTAGCTTCAAGTCTACAAGCAATTACCCAGTCGAAATGCCCTTTTTGATTGAGTAATGCACACATCCGCTCTCTCGAGACCTCTACTTGCTGTATTATCATGGGGTGGGCATAGCCAAACTTGCATATCGATAATCAGAAGATGTAGTCATACCCAAGTCATACCCATTCGTTTCTCGTTTGTCATTTTTTGCTAGCCTCCAGTTAAAACACTTACTTAATCTGGCTCGGGTAGGACTATACCTGTTAAAGATGAATATCCAAATATGCCCCACCCACTCTCGTTCGCTATGCCAAGTAGAGGTCACTGGAGGATGAATGTGTGCATTTCTCAAACAAAAGATCCAACAGAATAAGTTTTAGAGCATCAAAAAACTGCTGGAGTGGGACTTTACTTTGGTAAATTAAAAGTAGCACAATCAAGTTGCACTTTTCTTTTTTTGGAATTTCCAGTATTGCCTTCTGCTTTATATTTCAGATGTTTATGGAAGCAGTTGCTTACTCTGTTCACACATCTGTGTACTAGCCATTTGACATCAACAGCAGGCATGTGGGGTGATAGGTGCACGGCACGCTCAACTCCAGCCTTGTTACAGTACCAATAGAAAATTGCACACCAGCCTCCTTACACCAGTATGCATTACCTAAATGTAAATATAAGGCTCACATTCAAATCTGAAGATACTCTGGAGTTTTATCACAGCTGCCGTGTGTCTGTTAGTGTTGACAATGACTGTGACATGTTAATGTGTATCGACAGAAATGATCTGATTAGTTGTATGCAGAGAAAATGTCTGTCTACACTGGCAGCGGTATAATAATTGGCTGTATTTGTTCAGACGGCAGGTACGGTCACGTTAAACAACTCCTACTTTTTTTTTTTCCAAGCGTGTGGAACATTTTGAATGCAATTTATGTAACTGACAGAGAAGATCAGCATGCAGAAGATAAAACAAGCATTTTAATTGGAGTCTTGCGGAAAGTGACAAACAAGGAAACTACACGTGGGAAACTGGGAACGAGTGTCTGTCACAGAGTGGGCTCCTTATGTGATGTTGATTGGCTTAGGTACAGTGGTAGCAATCATTGCTAATGGAATACCCACAATTCTGCCACTGAGCTGCAGGTCCAGATGGCTCTCGGTAGTGTGTTTGATGCTACAGCTTTCTCCATGCAAATTACTGGCAGAGACTGACCACCATTAGCTCCTTATGGTCGACAGATTCAATCAATGCCATTGCGCGAATGAAATCTGACATCTGACTCGCAGCCTGACTCGATGTTTTTCCCAACTTCCTCAAACAGCCCTTGCCCCCTCATCATCACGCTGTCTTTACAGCCCCGCAGTTAAGCGGGACGAAGTGATCTGTGATTTGGACACAGTTGTGAACAGTCAAATGAAGCCTTCCGGCACAACTAGTTAATACAAAGAAGTGCATTTCAATGTGGGGGAGAGCTGAACACGAGTTCAACAGCACTAATGATGTGACCAGATGCAAAACTCTTCTTCAGACTCTGTGGAACTGACACACTGCCACTTAATGAAACCCTCAAAGGCTTCTGACCCAATGGATTGTCCATGCTAATGCCTTCAGAATGGATTGATCTGACTGGCTTCCATCAACATGAATGGCAAATTCTAATGCAAGCTGGTTCAGATGTAATGAGATTGCACAGTAACAAGGATTACAGAAGCCTACTTTCCTCATCTTCCCAAGGTCAGAAGAATAGTATACCTGCTGGACTTGCACTCTACTCTTTCTTTCAGATCGGTAAACGACAAAAACCCTTTCCCCGTGAGAACAGGCAGAAAGAATGCAGTTTTTTGTTATTTTAACTTGAATTGAGATTTATGAGGCTCTCCACGCGCAGTACACATATCAAACATCAACAGTCCTTCAAAGGTCTATCGTTAGCGTGTCTGTCCACAGGCAATGAACTGCTACAGAGAACTTGTTTTACTTTCCAATGACTGCAAAGAAGTCACACTTTTTTCCTTAAGTACCACTGAACTGACTAGTCTTTAACCTTCAAAAGCAGATGGAGATAAAGGCTTGAATAATTGCTTGTCTCTGCATTAGTATGTTCCTCAAACACACACATAAAGTCATCCACTGAGTTGTCCAGAGTCTCCAGTGTTTAAATGCTGGCAAGTACACCGAAAGAATAAGAAGTCACAATACCATTATGGTGTCAAATTTATCTCTATTATATCTGCACCATCATCGCTTCACCTGGATGGTTGTGTGCATGCCACATAAAATTCTAACTCTGCACACTCACATGATTCTTTCAGCTTTTGAAATGGTTGCACTTCCATCCCTGTCAGTTTACACACATAAGCCATTACCGTACAATTAAGATTGTAGTTTTTCTTCTTTTGAGACTCTGAAACCCATCAGTGGCTATCTAAGCTGCTTGATTAAAGCACACAGAAAGACAGATGCTCTGCTTTGTTTTGGGCTGTGTGATGCTTTCTTTGAATGCCACGGCTGTGATATTCTAAAAAGGACACTGGGTCTTAAAACCTCTCAATTCTAAGGTTTTACGTATCAACACAATGAAGAAAATAAATTTCGTCTTCACTGGCTCCTAAAATTGGGTAAATACAACCTCAGATCAAGGACACATGACATATTACTATCATGAAAAGACCAAAAGGCAGGACTTGAATTTCCTTCGGGATCAATAAAATATCTATCTATATTACAGGAGACAGAAAGACAGCTGTACATCCTAATTTCAAAAAGATTCATTTTACTTTGAAAGCGATGTGTATTATTTTGACGGTTTTACTTTACGAAAAGAAAAATGTGTGATTACTTTCAACATTGCTGGCATTTACACAGACATTCACAGACGTTGCTTTAATTTCTTTTGCCTCCACCTCTCCTGTGTAACACTTAGGGTCCTCAAACAGTGCCTCCAGGGGTAATGCATCAGTAGCTTATTATTCATGAAAAGGGTAAAAGAGAAGAAAAATCTTTCACAGTTGGCGGTCAGGTTTGGATTAGTACCACTCCCGCTATGAGACCATTTGGACTCTGAATGAGACTCTTCAGGGTCTCAGCGTCGACATTTCAACCGTGTATGAAAAGTGAAAGCAGAAAGTAGTTTAGGACAATTATGTAAGGTGGTCAGTAAGACTCAAACGATTCCCCTCTGGAGTTTCAGAGACTGAATGAGACAAGAAGAGTGACACAGAAGGACTGAGGAAGTAAGAGGATATAAGAGGGAAGGTAATGCTCTCATAAAAAGCATCTCAGTGAGAGAAAACTGAACAGAAAACTGCTCCAAAATCCAGCCTCCTTTATGTCTGAAACAGTGTGGTAGGTATAAAAGATGCTTGAGTTCACATCTCTGTCCACTGTCTTGTCTCCTCTCTGAAGCATCCACAAAGTTCCAACTCCTCCTCTGGGCACAAAGTGGTGGAGTTCATCAGGTAACACTTAAAGAACTTTCATCCTCCTTTTCAGATTTCTCGTGACTGAAATTTTGGAGCTCTGCAGGTAGAAGAGTGTTACATAAAGCATATGCTGAACTCATGAACAACAGACAACCATGTAGCAGCGTAGGCCATTTGGAACTCATTTTGGAGTTGGAGCGCCCAACCTGGTGGAGTTGGCTCAACAGCTTGGCTTTGTGAACCTCTTTTTCTGTCAACTACTCTAAGCTGCAGCTTTGCCAATTTTGCCCGGAGCCATCCCTCACTAAAACTTGAATTGTTTTCATCTCCACAGCCCTCTGTGTCATTCAGATCTTTTCTCAAATAGTGTTTAGTATTTTGGAAAGGTTGAACAATGTTTGTATAATAGAGTCCATACACAGCATAAGCTCAGTGCACCCTGTTAGGCTGGATGGCATTTCAGAATCTACACGCAAAAACATATTGTTTCAACAGTGTTTAACTGGTATTTTGACATTTTCTAATTTTAGGAAAATATGTGAAACACTGCGTAATGGTACAGACGAGCCACATTGAGGTGAACAGAGCCTGTGAGGAAAAATATGGCCATTACAGTTGTGATATCACCCATTGAACCGTCACAGATCCAATAAAAACTAAACCTATGTGAGGAGCTCTATCTATTTTACAGGCAGGGATTTATTTATGTGCAGGGATTGGCGGGAGTTGACGGTGTGTATTTTTTTGGTTCTACATCTTGAGACATTCTAAGTCTTAGAATCTAAGACGTATTTTGATATGTGCTCTGACCATCCGAACCAAAAAACCTTCTGACTGGTTTATAAGTTACAGAGGTGACTACATACGAACTGTGGAGTTCCAGTGGGCAACTGTGGTGACCGCTTGCTGGGTTATAACTTGTGGAAATCCTGGTGAGTGAATAACTCAGCCGAGCTCACTCAGCTTGCAGTTAAAGTATAGGTAGATTGTCTGTTAGACTACCAGATATTGATAGATCATTAAATAAACCAATCGGGATTTTATTGGAAAGAATTGCTTTAATCTTTAATGGTGTTTTAGATTAACGTAGCTCTTAGGTGTAAAAGTGCTAAGCGTGCTAATGCTAGCCGCGTGTGCTAGTGCTAGCCATGTGTGCTGAATTAGTTCTGAAATGGCGGAGACTATAGCCGCTTTCGGACTGTAGGAACCATTGGCAGTTCTAATAACCTTTTAATCCGCGGGGCCGTTTTCTCCCACATTCGCACATACAGGAACTCGGGGCTATCTCCCTTAGTTCCTATAACTATTTAGCTCCTTCTCCGAGGTCGGGTCTTTTCATGGTTCTATAGAACGCATCTAACGGAGGTGTGTGGTGGTCGGTAGCTACGCCCCATGTCATGCTGTCACGGCTGAAATGTTTCCTCATACAACACAGACACAACCGGCGGGTGTTTAATAAATTAAACTTACACGTTGTCTCCTTTGTCTGCAGCGCTCTGCTCTCCTTTCTTCCTTCATGAAATGAAAAAGTATCGTCTCCTGACTCTCTCTGTGTGCTCTTCCAGCCTCGATGTTAGACGCCTGATGTGATCGTCCATGAACACGGTGGCCTCCCCGCTCTCCATGTTAGCTTCCTTGTGGTGTTTTTTCTTCTCTCCTACTTTTACCGGTTTTGTTTTGTTGTTGAATGTGGCGCTAAATGCGTCTGTCACGGCGGTGGCGGACCGTGACGTCAAAATGACATTTCAGGCATGGCGCTTCGCTTGAAAAGACGGCGCAGCGCGTTGTCGTGCACCAGTCGATTTTTGTAACTTGGCGGCGCCGGTATGCAACCGGCATTCCGACATCCCGTCACTCAGACATGACGCCACTGCGAAATCCTGCCATTCCGACACTTTGATACCACCATTCCGACACTTTGAAACCACCATTCCGACACTTGTTGGGAGTTGTCAGGGTCGGACTGGGAAAAAAATCGCCCCCCCCCCCCCCCCCAGTATTAATTAGTATCTCCAATCTAATTAAATTAATTAATTAATTAAATAAAAATAAAAAACGGCTATGGGTATTCATCCGCCGCCTTAAAGCGGCACTATGCAACTTTCAGTAATACGGGGTTTGTTTACCATGCAATACACACCCCAAAGCTGTAGGGGGGGCTCCGTAGAAAATAAGGCGACAGTCTAGCCATATTATATATTACTACTCTAGAAGCTAACCACATTCAATTTAGCCGTCGACAGCTAATGGAGAGAGGTGTGTCTTATCAGGCTCCCTGGCTCGGCTCAGAGCCCTTTAGACCTGCCGTGAAGCAGTAGTTCTCGGCTCTCGTGTGTCGCGAGACTTCCAGAGGTAAACAAAGCACGCGGCGCCACAGGCAAAGTTGCAAGCGCTGTTTCGGGCTAGGGCCACCAGATGGAGATGGAAATGGAAATGTCACCGTTTTCATCAGAACAGGTCAGCCAAGCTATCTGATGATTGCCAAGCAATTTTATGACCATGAAAAAGTTGCATAGTGCCGCTTTAAAGACGAACAGCGGCTGGTGGAGTCCCAGTGCCACAGGGCGGCCGGTGGGGACCCACCTCCACCACAGCGGCGCAAGTGGAGGCAGCTGGAGGAGCGCCTTCAGCGGCTGCGCAGACAGTACAGGCGGGGAGGCAGGACGCTGGAGCAGTACTGGAGCGCTGCCCAGCGCTGCATCATAAATTTGGAATAGTAGGCCTTGTTTTAAAATCGTTGGGTTTTGTGTCCCTGATGTTTGTAGATGTTAATAGATGTTTATATAGGGACAAAAGAAAGCCTACAGTTTAGGCAAAATTAATTATTATTATTGTTTTTTTGTTGCTAATTTTAGTTGTATTTACCTCATTTTGAATGAAAAGTTAATAAAATGCTATTGTTGATGTGGATCTTGTTGTTGTGTTGTTTGTTTGCATAGTGATTGTATGAGGATTGCACTTTAAGGTGCCCACTGGTTTCTTTAACCGTTGCTCTTTTTACGAGCAGGGAGGAAGTTCTGTGTGAGTTTATCCCTTAAGATAGGGGCTGACCTTCCTTTGTGGAGATGTTGACGGGCAATATTTTTAACAACAGCAGGTTGCGTGTCTTCCGACAGTTGTCACAGCCTTGAATGCGCGATGAAGATTGTAACTCTGCGCACCCCAATTGAAAACTGAAACCAACATTTAAATTTGGTATTCCTTTTGCAGCCACGTGCATTTATCTAACCTGCTGTCCCCTCCACAAGCACAAGGCATGCCTGAATTAATTGAAGTCATCTCCGATTCTGTGTGGGCCGCGATCTTGTTAATGACTGAAATAGCCTACGTCATGAAGCTTTTCGTTGAATTACATTTGATTTGTATAGGCCTAATATCGAAAAACTTGCACAAGATTTGATCTTTTTTTGCATCTTAACTCCCACGGTAACATAGGCTAAACATTGCATTTGCTGGTTTTCTGGTGCTGTGCTGTCTTTGCGATGCGCATCTCCGCTTCACTTTGATAGCATTCTCAGTGGTTTAAGCAGTGGCGGCTCCTCCATAGGGGCGATTTGTGCGACGCACTACCAAACACGGAGTTTTTTTTTTTTTTTTAATCTAGTTGCTAAAGTGGGACTGATCTGCTGTAGGCAAACTGGTTGTATATGTCATTGTCCAATCAGATTAAGGTCGCGCCTGGTGTTGCTACGCCCATTTTTTGCGATTTCTGTCAGGGTCGAATTTGCACCAGGAAGCTCCCATTGACATGAATGGGACCTCGGTTTTTTTCAAAAATCCTGCTCCCAATGCATTTTCTATGAGGGTTTATGTGCTCGCACAAACGACGCACAACGTGCTTTCGTCATATGTCTGTTGCGCGGGACCATGAACATTCTACTTGTTGTTGTAACATTGTGGTTTTCAATAAAGGAAAAAAAAAAAAAACATTCTATGAAGAAGATGGCGAGTGTCGAGTGCAACAATACGTTAGTGTTTCTGACAGAAGTACCCTTTAGTCGTCGTACTAATGCGGAGAAGGAAGTTTGAAAGAATTTTGCAGGATTTTCGGGCTCGCCTTGCGAGGCAAAGATGAAACCCAGGGCTCCACCAACCCTGCTATTTTTCCAGTAGTATAACTTACCCTTTATTGCTCAATCATTGACTTGTAATGATTTAAATCTTTTATATAATGTTGACAATGATAGCAGAATGTATAATGACACATTCATTGTTAATGGTGCAGTATTATATTTAAAAAAGAGAGAAATCTCACATAAGTAAGCTGCACTTAACCATGTTTGACAACTGGTTATACTTTTCTAAGACATATTTTCCAAAACTTCAATAAACACTTGACTTGGATTTATATGTTGTCATTTTAATTACATTCTTTAGAATGAAAATTGAATGAATCTTATCATTAAGAGCTTATGTGTTTACTTATTTCATAGAATCCTGGAACAATATGAGGAAAATAAATAAATAATGGTTAAGGTGTAATATTAACTGATTGGCAAATTATGCAAAAAATAACAAAAAATTATTTAAAATTATTACAATAAATTATGCTACCTAGACAAATATACCTCAGTCCTATGGACTTTTATGGTACTTATGGACATAACGGGGGAAATTGCAGAGTCACTTTGGTTATTTGGAAGACCAAATAACCCCTCGACTCTGCGTTGTGTTTATTTAAGGAAGACAAGGAGTTTCTGGATGATTGGACATTTTATTTCCTGTGTGGGAGCATAACAGGTTTGCATCAGTGCAATCGGTTCAGCTTCGCACAGCCCACTCTGATGCAGCTTTCACAGACTGGAAATTGCACTACCTAAAAAAAATGTCAGGAGCTGCCACTGGGTTTAAGGTAAAATAAATTGAGGCAATTGTCACAAAAACAAATAGCATCCGTTTTACACTGCCAAATGAAATATTGGCTACACAACGAGCCCCTCGTCAGCCCTCATCATCAGTAAATTTCTGAGTGGGTGCGATCAGTCTTGCTTGACTTGCGTGTTGGAATGTCTCTCTCTCGGGCATGTGCAGCCCTATTATTGCATGGCGAGCTGTCCACGCGTGTGGTGCTGAAATCGCGTGTCGGAATGATGGTATGTTGAAAAGAAAAAATCATACCGCCATTCCGACAAAAGAAAAAATGAAATTTGGAATGACGGGACGTTTCATTTCTTAAAAAAATGTCACCATTCCGACAATTGAACGTCAGTGTCGGAATGGCAGCATGTAACCGGCGGCGCCACCAACGAAAAACCGGATGGACCATTGTGAGACCAGGCTCAGTCAGGAGGTGCGTTTGTACAGGCAGCTGTACGAAACTGCAGTGAAACAGCACAGGGAGCACGTAAACTCCCAAAACTCGTGCACAGAGATGGGCAGAACTTTGGGGAAAGAGGGAGAGTTCTGTAAGAATGTGTGGAAGAAGCTACGGGACAGATACGTGAAGGCAAAGAAGAGGGCAGAGACTCAAAAAGTGGTGATGCCGGGGGCTTCAGACCGTCACCTCTTTTAACTGAATTAAAAAATTAAAATTATCCGAATACTGCAGCAGTATCATTAATGACAGTATTCCTGCTCTTCATTGTTTTCTTCTCCACTTTCGTGGTTGTAGATTAGCGGTAACCTTCACGTAGCAGCGCCACCTCTGTGACGGAGAAAATTGCAACTACTGGCGCAACGACTTGCGCCACTATATATGGCGGGCACGAACTCGTGACGTCATCAACACCGCTCGCACGAGCAGACGCGGCAACCATGCTAGAGCCTTAACACGTCACTGACGCAGACGGCTGCGCGCGGCGCATCAGTCCCGACCTGGTCCCGACTCATGTGCGAATGCAGACTGAAACAGTTCCGCTGGGGAAGGACAGTTATTAGAACGAAATTCGAGTAGGACAGTTCTGATAACTGCGTTCTTAGAACGGCTCTGTCCGAAAGCGGCTTATGGTGTTGTACTCCTAAGCCATGTTAAAGCTACCATAAGTTGGGTTAAGTTAAAATAGTAATTGTTGAAGAGTTACACATTCTTTAATCAGTGTAAAAGTACTGACAATGTGAAATGTTTTATAACTGGTTGTAATTCATTGTAACATTTATTTTGATTCATGTACAAGTATGCAATATATGTTTAAGTTATCAGCACCTGAAATCCAATTTGGGCCTCAGATAAGATTCCATAAATAACACTACCCGGGTAGCAACGTTGTTGAGAACTGGACTTCATTTCATTTTATTTAGTAAAAAGGAGGAAAGAGCTCTATTTATGTTGGTTATGGTATTTGGTATTTGTTCTTTTCTTTAAATATCTGTTACAAAATAAGTAAAAGTACTCTGTTCGAAAGCAATAAAATAATCTGTTCCATAATCAGTGGTGTGACCTATTACAACTCTTGGGCAGAACCTAGTAGATGTATAGTGGCCCATCAAACTGGCTCAGTTCTTTAAGGGCGCTACATGTGGATGAACCAACAATTTCAATAAACAAAGAGGAAACAGCGTAGATGTCAGCCGATTAGACTGCGGAGCATTTAAGTCATTCGCTCAATGGTGAGCTCGCTGATCCTCCAAACTAACAAGAGGTAAAAGAGAACACTCATAACAGCTTTGCATTGATTTGCAATGACTCTTCTCTTTAAGGGGACATTAGCCCAAATCAGGCTAGTAACACACCCCTCACAGCACAACAGATCCACTGGACCCCTTCTATGGGGTTAATTATTCATGCCTGCCTCAGTCCCCTGTTGTTAACCACTCATACACTCACCCACTTGTCATAAAACGTGGATGTCTCACGTGACCTGGTCTGTCCTTCTTGGACAACAGTAGGTTGGAGGTTTTTACAGTTATCACTGGATTTGACTGTTGGATTCCACACTCATTCCAGCTCATAGAGCAAAAAGTTGACATTTTAAATCACTACAAATGATGAATGAATTCACATCTACATTATTTATAGTGAATTATGGTGCTTTAACAGCTCACTGCACCTGGGATTCAATTCTTTGCAAAAAAAAAAAACAGCAGTCAGGATATTATTTTACAGTTAGTGAGTCTGAATTATTTATTAAACATGCATATTTTTCTTGCCAAAATGATTTTTTTCCAACATCTTTCCTGAATTCAAAGTCAGTATTTGCAGTTGTGATCACTGTGACTGACTGGGAAAGTAGGTCTTTAATTTATGGGGTCTGTACAGGAAGCAGGTTCAAAATGATTTGCAAATGTTTTTTTTTTGTTAAGGAATTTTGGCACTAATGGCCTTTATTCAAATGACATGCAGGAAAAGGCCTTGAGCTGGGACTCAAACCCAGGCCACTTACATCGACGAGCTCCAGCCTCTTCATGGCACGCCCACTCAACTACTTGAGCTACCTAGCACTCCAGCTGGGTTATCTTTAGGTTGACTGGCTTAACCAACCCTGATAATCAATAGTGCTAAGTGGCCTAACAATATCGTTCGGTAAGTCAACCATGTTCCAACTCTGGAGAGTGCACTCCATGTGAAAAGGGCAGTGCTGCCATCAGATAACTAACAAAGTTGCTGCAGTCGAAGCAGGATGAAAAGCTACGTGAATGCATAAATAAGCTCATTAATTTTACGGCCATATCATTAAAGAATGAGCAGATGTGATGATTCATGATTGTGTATTCAAATTGTGTAGTCAATTTGCCACTGGTGTACATTATTTTTTCAGTTTGCAATAAAGTCTTACTCTGCCTGATGCAGCTCTGGCTGTTTTTTTTAAACACTGTTGGAGCTACAATAAAGAACAAACATGCAACAATTAAAACAAGTACATTTTTCTGACATCCAAGCTCTAAAGTGTTAATCAAAAAGAGTTTTGCACTGATCTATATGATGAGTTAGCCATGACTCAGCCGTGACCTCCAGCTTGAAGGTAAGCTATTCGATTCCCAGCCCACTGACAGGTCAAAGGGTTCGTGGGCAGAACAATGAAGACCACACTGCCTGAGTATGTGTGTGTGCGTCTGCAAATCGAGGAATAGAAAACACCTTGTAAAGCACTTTGTAGAAACTAAACAATGCTTAAAGATGCTTTGTATGTGCAGACCATTTACCGTATGAATATAAACTTGCTGAGATAATCTGATGGAATGTGGGGTGTATGATACTCTGCACACTCTTAGCCTACACACTATTCTGCATGAGAAAGCAGCTAAAATATTTTATGGTTCAATCATTTTACATTTGTCCCAAGTCTTTAAAAGTAAAAATGAACTAAAGTTAGAGTAATCAGAATATTTGGGGATATATTAGCATTTCCTTTACTGAGATATCACAAAAGAAATCCTCTCGGAGGAACTAAGAACGATGGTTTAATTCTGGTTTAATTAAAAGAAAACAGGAGACTGATGGTCCACACACTAATTCTTAATGAATTAACTAAGAGAATTGATTGTTGGAGGTTAGCGCTGTTGCCTCACAAAAAGGTTCCAGATTCAGCTTTCAGCTGGGGCCTTTATAGAATTTGCGTGTTCTCTCCGTGCACTTTGGCTTCCTCTCATCGTCCAAAAACATGGATGTTAGGATAATTGGTGATTCTAAATTGAGTGTCAGTGTGCATGGTTGTTAATCTTGTTTGTCTCTGTGTTGGCTCTGGGATGGACTGGTGACTTGTATAGGGTGTACCCTCAAGCTGCATAGCAGCGGGGATAGACTCTCGTCTTCCCATGACTCTGAATTAAACAAATTGGATATAAATGACAAAAAATCAATGAAAGGATTGTTGGTCTCGATCTCCCATCACACCAAGGCCCCTAATTGAAAGCCTGATGCTAAATTGCGCCTTCAGCCATGAGGACTTAAGAAACACATCAGCTCTGATCTGGAAATGCTCATGAGTTGCATTTTCTTTCTGTCACTTGCAGAAGCGATCATTTCAGGATGCTGTTATGAGCCATATTGATGGGTGGAAATAAATTACCTTTATGTCCGATTCAGTTGGGTGACTTGTTGGTCCAATAAAGAGCCTGATGTTGATTCGGCTTTATGTGTGTCTTGTTATGACTTTCCCAAAAAGGCTGTCAAGTTTCTCCCTTCTCTACTTGAAATAGATTTGGAAGTGGTCACTGAACAGGTGCAGCTCCTGAACCGCGCTAAAATTTCCAAACTGCTGTCTTAGCCTGGGGCTATTTTGAACCCACATCGCGCTCCTCCCTCCTCATCAGCAACAGTGATGCCAGGGCTTTTCTCTCACAGCTTCACAGACACACCTGGAAGTCCCCAGATGGAACAATTAGCACTTCCTTGATATCTTTTCAGTATTTGAATTAGATTTGCACATGGATATTGTCTCACCCTGGTCTGCTCTACCATCATTGGACAAAATCGCCATTCAAGTTGCTTTACGACAACATCTGCAAATTCATCTAAACTTACAAATACGATGATCTCCAACAGAGAAAGTTAGATGCAGCAGAAGGTCTTGAATGTCTGGTTTAGTCTTTTTGTAAGCATTTTTGTTCACCACATGTATCACAATATATGAAAATATGCTCTCAGTCTTGTTAGTTCCTATAACATTACTCTACATTGTCTCTTCACATGTTTGGTGGCTTCTGAAGATGTCTTCTGTGAGCCTCAAACAGCTCAGAGGTTTGTGTTTACAACCGTGGCGTTACATCCCATAATTGTAGGTGGAACCAAAGGGAAAAAAATGGCCAAACTCTCTAGTGAGACTTTAACCTCTCTCAGACCTATTGAAAGTTTAATGTTTATGCTGACCTTGTTCTAATGCAGATGGCATTTCATTGTCATTTAACTTATCCATTTTTCTATACCCACTTCATTTAATTCAGGGTCGCTGGTAGGCTGCCATTGAGTAATAGGCAGGGTACACGTCTCCAGTTCATCGCAGGGAGAAACCAGACAAACGACCGTGCACACCGACACTTCCTCGGATCAATTAAGAATCGCCAATTAACCCAACATGCTCGTTTTTGCACTGTGGGAGGAAGACAGAGAACCCATACGTGGAAAGTCCACAGCGAAAAGCCACAGTTGAGATATGATCCAGTAAACCTCCTTTCTGTGAGGTGACAGTGCTAACCACCACACCACCTCGCAGCCCTGAATTGATTCAGTTGAATTTGTTTTTAATGTTTTGCAAATTTGCATACAACATTGGAAAAGAAGACATTATGGGTGTACATCTGCAAAGGATCTAGTGGCTGAAAGTGCAATCAACAAGACAATTAGCACTGCACCTGAGGTGAACCAATGATGAAACGCATTTCTCTGAAAAGGTCATGTTTCAGCAGGCAGTGACATTCACATTTAGCAACATTCTGTTTGAAGAGATGCCAGAGCCATTGAAGCCTAATGAAATTACTCTGCAGCTGATCTGCTATGACATGCAAATAAGTATGTAAATGGGAAAAATTTGGGGCTTCGCATCACTTCGACTCAGCTGCATTAAATATCTGCTCCCGAAGCATAATGAGTGCTTCTTCTGACACAGATCTGGGATTTTCTCTGAGGAAGTTCTACGGTGAGAGCAGCTGCTTTATTATCTTTTTCAAAGTGGAATATAGTACATTGGTGGATTTTGTTCAGGTTTGTTAAATACTCAGTGGGAGGTGTTGAAATGAATTTGCTTGATGAGTATTTAACTGACCGTAAGGTTTCTGATTCCTGCTGCTTTTATTTTGAGTTGTCTCAGTTGAGAGGGGATCATGATATAACTCCATGTACTGAAACACACAAAAAGGCCGATCGTAAAGCAGACTGGGGCGGACTTGCACTATTTATTTTCTTCTTTTACAGACACAAAAAGACCTTTTGAGAAAATAACTCTTAAAAAGTGAAACAAGAAACCACCAGTTCTTCAGAGTTGGCATTTTGTTGCAAGTCAGCCGTTAATCACTGAGAGCTTCTACTTTTCTTTCACCGCTTAAAGGGGCAGACAGACAGAGTGAAAAAGAAAAGGTTTGTCTAAGACAAAGCCAATTTCCAGTCAGAACGACTGCAGCAGCAACAACAGCATGCAGCAGCTCTACAGAGGATAACTACCTAAGGCATGTTTCCATAATGGTACATCACTGCGATGAGAGGTGAACATGCGTATATGTAAATCGTGCCAACGCTGAGTAATAAAGATTTGAGTGAGTGATGAAATATTGGAAATTTATTTGAAAAAAAAATCAATAAGATTTCTGCTTTCAAAACTCATTATCAAGTCTTTACTGAGGGATGCATTTCTGCTCCAGGGAAAATTTATTTGATTCGTTGTCATGAAAATTATTATAAATTCAGCTTTGGTCACAAGATTAGAAATTCTCACCAACAGCTTTTAAAGATGAGACCACTTCAAAAAACAATTCCGTTTCCAGTTTATCACCGATACACCGTGATACATAGTGGTTCATGCACATATAGCACACATAGCTCTCTCGACCCTTACTGCAACTGCTAAAAAAGAATAACCTCTTTCTTTGCGTGAGATCAATAAAAACAAGCCACTAAGTGTTGAAGTAAAACCCATTTTCCATCGAAGCAATATGACTCAAATATATTTAATACACTTTAAATGAAGTATCTTTATTCCTCATGGTTAATTTTTGATCTAAAGACGAATCATCCCGTAGGGGGAGTGTGAAACAATACTTAAAGAGTTAAATAGGATCGAGAACATACACAAACTAACGCAAACCACCTAGATGTATTATGTATAAAAAAAACACCATATTATCAGTTCATGTAGATGTGAAAACCAGCAGGGGATCCTTACACACAGTGCGTCTGACAGAATGAGGCTCAATTGACCATAATGTGAAAGTGATCGCATGTAATCCCAATTTTACATGCAGGCTTTCAATGTGAGATTAAAGTGTAGAAGAATGCTTAGTTTCATGGATCTTATGAGCTGTTTCTGTGCATTTACAGCCTTTCCCACAGGAATTATGGAAACTGTTGTCAGACATAACCAATATATCGATTATTTGCCCCCTCTTGGGGCAGTAGAAGCTATGAATGGTCTTTAGTTTTTTCTTAAATGGTAAAACTTTGAGTTCACCATTAAAAAAAACCAAAAAAAAAACCTGGACTTTGTAGTTTTGCTTGATGGTGTACAATTTTGTGGTGCTCAGGGTCAGGGGCGTCTGTAGCTTGAGCAAACATTCGGGGCTGTAACCCAGACATGAAAATAATTTTATGTAGTGTCATGCTGGACATTTCTGATGTGTGTTCGGCGAGTTTCTTTTAGCTATAGCCCTTATCCATCAGATTCTAAAGCGAATTAGCTTTGTTTTGTAGCGAAGTAAGGTGCGCCTTGTTGGCTTTTAATCAACAGGACGATTATAGCGAAATATTCTTTTACATTCATCATGACATATCAAATTGCTTTCTTTTTCCTTTTAAATTGGCATTAGGAAAACAAAACAACTTCCCCTTAAATATATGTCTATATATATCGGCATAAAATAAAAGACTAAATACACACAAGTTCAAAAATATCACACCATTAACAACCTCAGTTCACTCTCATAGACTTTTATATCACCACAACTTTCTTTACCACACCAAGAAACAACAGAAAAATAGCCTCAGAGCAGCTAAAAAGACAAGTTTCTCACCGTTGCTCTCTGTATTTCAAAGTACGCCGATATCGGAGCTTGCAGCGGCTCTACAGATGACAGGTGAGTGTTAGCCTGTTAGACACAGAGCTAGCATTAGCATGGACGACGGTAAGCGTGCCGTTAACAAGCCTTTATTTTGATAACTGACTCGTCTTACCGACGTACTTGTCTCCAGACTTCCAATCGGTATGTGCTCTGACTTTCTTTCAGTGTAACTCGGGATTTTTCTCCTTTTTCTGTCCTTTTCACAAGTAGCTGCGCTTTACTTCTCTGGTTAAAGCTGCAGTCTGCAGGATTTGTTGTTGTCATACGTAAAGTCCTAATTTTTGGCATTTTAAGAGTTTACATGATCTATCAGAACGCTTGAAGTTGAAAACGGTGACCTCCGTAGTTGCAAAATGCAAGAAATGCTTATTTTTTAACCGAAAAATAAAAAGTTATTCAACTTCCTGTCCCGCCCCATCAAAACACATGAGAACTCGTGCACGTAGACGTGCACGCCAGATGCGCTTACACGACTCCTCATTCATCAACTCACCTGTCATTTGCGATCATGGAAGACACAGTAAGTAGACTAGCCCGTAATGAAGTTCAATAGTCCAGATAAATAAGCGTGGGGACGAGCCTACCTTGTATCGCGCGTGCACAATCGGTGATTGACAGGCAGCAGAGCCCAGCTCGTAACCTGATTGGTTACCTTTTACCGGTCCGGTCTGCAATTTTGTAAACAAACCTGCTGGCTTTGGAGGGACCTAGCGGGACATATAGGGGACCTAGAGAACTCTTTTTTTTTTTTGTATTGGGGTATTTAATGTACTACTTTCAGAATCCCCGGACAGTTCCAGGCATTATGCTTGAAAAAGAGTTGCAGACTGCAGCTTTAAGGTCAGAAAATAACATAAAAATCGCGTGCCTGCAGTTCATCTCTGAGCTGAGAGGCTGAACGTGGCCTGCCTAGCCCCTGATTGGCTGTTGAGGCACTCCCCACGTGGGGTCATGCGAACTGTGCGGTGCATTCAAATGCAACAGGAACATTAAACTTTACCGATGCAAACATAAAATAAATACTCTCCCGCTTCTTTTATTGGTCTCTATGTCAGTCCAGAGAGATTCGGGGCTGAAGCCCCGAATGACCAGGTCTCTCGACGCCCCTGCTCAGGGTTGAATATATGTTGGGTCAGTTTCATGGCATTCCGCTGTCACATTGCTGTCTCAGCTCAGAACGCACGAGCCATGTTTATCTACGGCACGGTTTCTGAATGAAGGCTCAAAGAAGTCTCAACAAAACACGTGTACATGAAACTATTGTGAAAACAGTGCCTACCCCTTTTTAAATGTCTGAAAGGCTAAGGGATAGTTTCAACTCCAGGCTGGGGCCTTTCTGTGTGCAGATTGCATGTTCTCCCCGTGTATGCGTGGGTTCTCTCCGGCTGCTCCGGCCTTCTCCCACCACCTAAAAACATGCATGTCCGGTTAACTGGTGACTCTAAAATTGACCCTCTCCAGTCCAGTCAGTCATTTGCCTGCACTTTGTCTCTACCCCATGGTTTTCCAGTCCTACTGCTTCATTACGCATTTCTTTTTGTTCGTTTGTTTTTCTGGATTTCCTGTACCTTCCTGTACATTTAGTTTTGTTTTGCTTGATAAAGTCTTTTTGATTCATTTTTCGTCCACCTCCATTCAGCCTGTCTTCACTTGGGTTCACCATCTCTTTGACCATGGATCACAACAATATGAGGCCAGAAGAGCACCAGAGAAAATTTAATGAAATTTTTCTTTTCCAGCAGTGGAATTTGTTTATTTATTTATTCCCCCCCCATATGACACAGACATATTCCAAGGTGACAATGTCAGGATTCATCCTGTTCAAACAGTGAAAGAGCAGTTCAGGGAGCATGAGACATCATCGTCACATACAGATTGGCCAACACAGAGTCCAGACTTTAAGGCTACGGCTACACGAAAACGAAACAAGGGTTTTTTTGAAAACGGGTACAAAAATTATTGCGACCACACAGGAAAGCTTCTGTAAAGAATCGGGTCCAGATGGAAACGATGAAAACGCTGAAAACGATGCAGTACACACGCCACACCTATATGCGCGCTGTAAGCCACCCCCACCGGTTACACCAGAACAATAGAAGAAGCAATGCGCATGCGTGTACGCCCCTACTTCTACCAGCGCGAAGCTCACGTTGTTCCTTCAACAACGCCGCTGTAGTTAGCAGTGTCTGCAGCAGTGCTACTATCAATGTTGTGGGGTCCATGATGATCGCTGTCTGTCCTTGTTGTGTTGTCTTCTTCTTCCGGATTTTGAATGGAAGCCGCTTTTTGTTCTGGTCACTGACGTATGTGTATACGTCACTGGCATTGGCCATGTGGCTGTGATGCAGATGTAAACAAATCCGTTTTGGCTGTAACAATGGAAACGAAACGACGTCATTCTCAGATCTTCCCACTCTGGAACCCGTTCTCCAAAACTATCGTTTTGGGGTAGTGGGAACGCCGGCTCCGTGTAGCCTCGACAGCCAAACGATAAGCAAAAGTATCGGTTACAGTGAAAAACGTTTCCGTGTAGCCGTAGCCTAAACCTATTGAAAATCTTTGTGATGTGCTGGAGAAAACTTAAAACAGCTGTCTGATTTTTCTTCTACTAATATTTTTACTAATATCGGATTGGTTCAAAGTGAAAAAGCAATATTTGGACCGGTGAGAAACCATTATTGGAGCACATTAGGTTGCAAATGTACAAGAAACAAATAGACTCTTTTGAAAACCAACAGCTGCAAAAATGTGAAAACTAGTATGAAGCAAAAAAGAAAAAAAATAGCCAAGATATTAATGATGTTAATGAATAGATCCAATTTATCATAACTTAGTTTTAAATTCATAGCTGCTCCAGTGTCATCGAAGCACTGGCTGAAGCTTTATCTAAGGTTTACTTGTAATTCCTGAGTGTTGTACTGCCTCAACAAAGTGGTTGAGGCAGCACAACAGCTTGTCCAATGTAAATGTATGTATTCACTGTGTCATTCTGCTTTATCCCATCATCTAAAGATATAGTTTAAATTTAAAGTGACTATGCTTTTGCTTTAGGGTCCCTAAGCTTTTAAGCAGTTTGCCAAAGGCAATAAAGCTTTCAAAAACATTGATTTCATTTGAAAGACCTTGCAAATCTATTTATATAGTTTAATGTAATGTTGTCTTCTCTGTTGCTTAATCAATTTCTAAGAATTTATCCATTTAGATATTGTGTTTTGCATTTGTGCGCCTTCTTTTCATCTTTTGTTAACCATTTCCTATTTGAAATCCAATGCTTTCTACTTTTGTTTTTTCTTGCTCCTCTGAGCACCCTTTTCTTTCGTCAGTCAAAACAGTTTCTAAACTCTATCTATAAAAGGTGCTATAAGAAGAAAGTTCTTATCATGTCTTATTATTATCATCATCATTCTCTGTCAACAGGTAGGATTCAAATCTTAATGCAATGTCCCTGGGATTCTGGGAGGTCTGTTGTTAGATGCATAAGCCCAAGTAGGATCTCCCAGGGCAAAACAATCCCACATGAGAAACAAAACTAATGTATCAGCTAACACAGAGTTATAGGGAAGTTCACTGGTAATCTGCTGAGGGTTAAATCGTGATGCTCAACCGGAATGTCTGTAAGACTAAGGCTATGTACACACGTAGCCGGGTATTTTTAAAACCGAATGTTTCCCCCCCTCCGTTTATAAAATAATTTGTATCCACATTACCTCGTTTTTGAAAAAAACACCTTCCACACATAACCGAACATCTGCGTTTTCACCTGTCTTGACAACCCAAATGCATTTGCTGTTTTGCGCAATCTGCCCTCGTCAGCTAAATAATAAAGTGTGCACGCAACTTTTTTGAGCACACTGACAGGTGATCGCATAACAGTGGACTGCCCCTCGATGTGAGGACGTAATAATTCCGACAGCGACAGGAGTGAGGACACCGGGACATGCAAAATTGTCACGCCATTCCTCTGGGAGTACGACTTGGGCGTGTAAAATCAAGGCAGTAAACAGCGCCTGCACAAATAATAACCACCACAGTTCTCAAGACATCCATGCTTTTTCAGTAAACAAAGGTCGCACTTTAGACTTTAAAGCAGATTTGTTGTTGTTTTGGCGCATATTGTGACGTTCGAAAACGAAAAACTCCGGTTATCTCTGCATAAACGGAGTTTTCAAAAATCTTCACTTTGCCCGGAGTTTTTAAAAACATTCGTTTACGATGCGTTTTTATGCGTTTTCATGTGGATGACAGGTCCAAACGTAGATAAATATATTCGTTTTAGCAGATACTCGGCTACGTGTGGATGGGGCCCAAGATGGACCTACCATCTTGTGTGCCCAAATCCTCAGGGGTAGGCAGTGGGGTTGGGTGAAAAAAGATAGGTAAAGAGGGGTTCCTAGGTGAGCTGACTTGTGGTATTGCTGACTTGTTCAAGCTCGGATGGAGGGTAGGCACAGGATATGGAGAAGTACCAACTAGATATCACATTTATACATGGCATAGGTTTTGGAAGCAAAATACTGGAGTGAGGCTTCACTCTCCTCTATCCTGGAATTGCCCAGGGAGCAACGTGTTAAACAGACGTGTTGAATTATTCACCAAACCCCTGGCTATCCCTAACATACAGTAAGAGTTAACTTGAAGTGTCTGGCAGTGGCTTCAATTCTTGATGGCAAAGACAAGTGGTGGAGCTGTCGATGGACACTAAAAACGAGGGAGGGTGTCAAGCTGAAGAAGGAGGCATTTTGGGCTTTTTGGTCCTGATTCTTTAAAACAACCAAAGGAGCCTTGTGTGTGTGTTCAGGCAGGAACACAATTCGTGTTGGATCCTTTCTATCTAATCTTCAACCGCTGTCTTCTTTCATTCCTTATAGTTTTCTTCCCTACCTCCCCAGCTTTATGATGCATTAACCATTCGCTCTCTATGCTGTATTCGTTCAAATGTAGAGAATGTATCTATCTAAATTAGGTTTAAGGTTAAAACTCAACAGAATAGACATGGTGGAAACACTACAAAAACAGGAAGTAACTAAAGACCAACAAGGAAAACCCAGAACATACAACAAATTCAAAACACAAACACCCACGGCTCATGACAATAAGGTTAGGGTGTTTAATCTTCTCCAATCCAGCAACTGTATAGATAAGAATAGAGTTTTTTCCTGACAGGAGGCAACTTTAGTGCAATAGTTACTGAGAAAAGACAAGCAATGAAATGCTGTATATCACTGGCCACTCTGCAAAGCTCCGAGCGAATTGAATAAACTTTGTGATATGTTGCAGCTGTAATTACCCTGAACACAGACTTGTGTTTTTTTTCTGTTGATTACCACACTACATCTTCTCAAGTGTATAAATCTAATCCAAATTCAAACTGATATCAGCTTAGTTATTTACTACCGTTTTAGCTGATACCCTTAATTAAACCTGTCCAATGCTCAGTCTTTGTTTATACTGATGCATTAATCTCCTCATGCAAGCACTCACACACGTTTGTACATCTGCCTTTTTCAGCACCCTTACGAGTCCTTAGTCCCCTCACTGTAATGTTAGCCTCCATCGAACCCATCCATCCATCCATCCATCATCTTCCGCTGGTCCGGGGATCAGGTCGCGGGGGCAACAGCTTGAGCAAAGAGACCCAGACGTCCCTGTCTCCGGCCACTTCCTCCAGCTCTTCTGGGGGGACCCCGAGGCGTTCCCAGGCCAGCCGAGAAGCATAGTCTCGGCCGGAACACCTCACCGGGGAGGTGTCCAGGAGGCATCCTAACCAGATGCCCGAGCCACCTCATCTGACTCCTCTCGATGCGGAGGAGCAGCGGTTCTACTCCGAGCCCCTCCCGGATGACCGAGCTTCTCACCCTATCTCCAAGGGAGAGCCCAGACACCCTGCGGAGGAAACTAATTTCGGCCGCTTGTATTCGCGATCTCGTTCTTTCGGTCACTACCCACAGCTCGTGACCATAGGTGAGGGTAGGAACATAGATTGACCGGTAAATCGAGAGCTTCGCCTTCTGGCTCAGCTCCTTCTTCACCACGACGGGCCGGTGCAGAGCCCGCATCACTGCAGACGCCGCACCGATCCGTCTGTCAATCTCCTGCTCCATTCGTCCCTCACTCGTGAACAAGACCCCGAGATAATTGAACTCCTCCACTTGGGGAAGCGTCTCATTCCCGACCCGGAGAGAGCATTCCACCCTTTTCCGGCCGAAGACCATGGTCTCGGATTTGGAGGTGCTGATTCTCATCCCAGCCGTTTCACACTCGGCTGCGAACCGCTCCAGTGAGAGCTGAAGGTCACGGCCCGACGACGCCAACAGAACCACATCGTCCGCAAAAAGCAGAGACCCGATTCTGAGGTCGCCAAACCGGACCCCCTCAACGCCCTGGCTGCGCCTAGAAATTCTGTCCATAAAAATTATGAACAGAATCGGTGACAAAGGGCAGCCCTGACGGAGTCCAACCCTCACAGGAAACATGTCCGACTTACTGCCGGCAATGCGGACCAAACTCTGACACCGGTCATACAGAGACCGAACAGCCCATATCAAGGAGTCCGGCACTCCATACTCCCGGAGCACCCCCCACAAGAGTCCCCGAGGGACACGGTCGAACGCCTTCATCGAACCTTATTATTTCTTTATAGTTTCTTATTTACTTAGACCTTTTATTAATTTGAGAGAATGAGTGATCGAACAGTCAGCTGCATTTTAGTTTGTTTAAAGCACATTTTGGTTATGCTTTTTGTTCAAGAAAATTGCTGATGGTAAAAAACACGGTGGAAGGCCAGATAGAGGCAAAAGCCAAATAACATGCTGATAAACAAGAAGAGAAGGGAGTTGGAGATGGAACATCATCAACAGAATGAAGAGAGAGGTTTCCTAAGAGGGTAATGAAATGACTGAAAATAGGAATGTGTCACACTTGGCGAAAGAGAACATAAAGAAAGAAAGAAAAGTGTTCTAGAGAAAACTAATGGAAAAGCAGAGGAGAAGGAGGGCCCTCAATACTGAGAAGGAGGTCATGTTTGATGAAAAGGAGACCTTCAACATCTGAAAAAGTAAAGGATTCCCATGAGGAGAATGGTTTTCCCTCATGAAAACACAGCCCTCCAAAGGATGAGGCTGTGCAGATGCAGGAGGTGAACACGGAGTAGGAGAAACAAAGCTTCAGCTATCTGAGCACAGTGACTGAAGAGGGAGGCCTTTGAAGAAAATTAAACAGTAATTGAAAACGATGTGCGATTCAAAATAGAAAAGAAAAAGATTACCACACACTTTTACACTGTTCACTGCAGCGCAGCCTCAAATATTTTTTCAAAGATATTAATATTGCAGCTGTGAAGATTAGGTGTTTGAATACTTTCTCTTGTTCAAAGTCCCACTCTAGCAGATAATAATACCCTAAAACCTCATCTGTGCTTCTTAAAATTGTACATTTCAAGGTTTTTCACCATAGACAAACCTTTGATTGCCTTAAAATGGTTTGGGATATGACTCCACCTTTTTCCTGGTTACCCTTATCTCTGCCTGCCAGCAGATGACACTGCCTACCCTCTTTCCTCTAACTCAGTTTACTCTATGTTCCGTTTAGCACCTCTAATTTAGCTGTAAATGTTTGAACAACAGACCGATTCTTAAGACGAGGAAGCTAAATGATACAAGGCTGGAAGTATCAGAATGGTACTGTATTAACTTTCTGTCACTTTCTCCAGTAGCCTATTAGAAATGCACTAGTTGGGCAGCCCAGCCCTGCTGCTCCCCTGGCTGGTGGCTCTCAGCTTCACTTGACCTTGCTTTAGCCGTCTTCTCCACCTGCACATACTCTATGTACTCTATGTACTGTATATATGACAATAAACGCTTGGATCTTGTGCTAGCTTCTCATTTCATCAGTTCCTTACAGCAGCAAAAAGCCCAACAAAGTGAGTTGTCAGGATTGTTTTTTCATATGGAGGTAAAGCATATATCTCATCTTTCAGAGACTGTTGACGGTGCTGTGCAGATTCAAAGCAGGAATCCACAGAAATACCACTCAAGGCTGATTTTGCTTATGAAACACATATAAGCAAATGTATATACACATATATTGTAAGCCATATCTTAGTGACATGTAAACAAGGTTGAAAACTTGATTTTTAGTTGAGTAAGACTTTATTATTTTGTTTGTGTCTATCAGAAACCAAGCCCTTATACTATTATTTAAGGACCAATGTCATGAGAGCTTCGTGTTCTTGTCCCCAACAAAAAAACGGGTCTCGAAAATGAAACTGTGGAAACAAATCTGTCCCTAGAAGTTGAGTAAAAGTAAACAAACAGAGAGATGCACACAAAGCTGATGAAATTACTGAGTGTCAAATCTAAACATGGAAGGCAATATTTCGTATCAATATCTGCACAGAAGAGCACTTTTAAGTGAACAAATCTGTGATGAAACTTGGCCGGAATCAGTCTTTATGCTTAAGTAACTTGTATTTGCAGCTCTTCCCTCACGACCCTGTTACATTGATCCGCTGGCAGAGCCAAATCAGGAAAAAGCAGGAACTTGCAGCCCTATTTCAAAAAGACATTTTCATTTGTATTGATTCAAACACAGACTCTGTCAAGAGCTCTCTGTATCCTGTTAGGCATTCTCAGTTATATCCTAAATAGACCCATATTTGGGCGCTAGCTGCTTTACCGGATCCTTACCGAACACTTCTTAGTCATCAGCAATTGGAAAAACCACATAAACCTTTGCAAGAATGTTATCTAACTTGCCACAAGGTGTGCAGCATTTGCGCTGTTGGTAGAGGCTCCCTCACAGACAAACACATGTGCACAAATCATCAGCTTTGATTTCCACGATCCAAGTCAGTAAATAGCTTGTCAATAGCAGAAAAAGTAGCATGTGCCAGCCAAAGCATGAACAAATTAAACATACAGAGATAGTTTGGCTAAATACATACTTCACAGCAACATTTTTTATGAGAAGCTTAACAGAAATGTGAGGAGGAACAAAATTATCACTCAAGCACACAAGCCTACGGAAATTCACCTAAAGGCTAGTCCATTATGCAAAGGATCAGACCAAACTGGTTAAACATAACATTTTACTAAGTTTAAAAAATAAATAAATAAATTGATTTGTATAAATCTTCAACTAAAGCAGCAATTTTGAGCTTTGTGTGCAAGCTCCTTTTGTCAACTAAACAAAGCATAACTGTATAACAAAGCATAAAGAATAAGAAAGCACAGACAGCATCAAGCATGTTGCTGCTATTGCCAACAGACAGGAGAGCTGACCCTATTTAAATGCACTGTGACTCCGTTTTAAGGAGAATTTCTCTGTCTTGTGTTTTCATAGTTGGCCTTTGTTGCAACTGAAAATCATACACTGAAAACTATGTTTACGAGATGATCAAGCTCAGGTTGCCACAGTGTTAGGATCGTACTAGAGTGGGTTTTATGATTTCAGCCACTTGTGACTGCAACATTGTTCCACAGACAGATCAGATGGGGTAATCCCATTGGTAAAGCCATCATTATTTCCATTTTAATAGACATTATTGTCATTGTCAAGGTTACAGCCGCAGCTATTCTTGCTGACATTTTATGTTTGCAGGGTGTAGATGATGCATATCACCCCTTCCCTGCACACAGTTATTGGATTCCCCCGCTATATTAATGTCTTTAATCCCCCTCGACTAAAGCCACCAGCGGGAACGCACACACATAAAACTCGCCATATCTGATACTGGCAACTGAGTCCAAAGAGTATCTGCATCATTTCACCCTCAGATATATCGAGCATTACAGCTGGAGGTGCAGAAGATAAATAGCTGGATGAATTTGTTTTGACTTTCTAGACGGTAGATATACTCCACTAATTTCAAATGGATGTTTAACATTCTACCAAATAAAAACGTTCTCTGAAAAAACTGATGTTGACTTCCTTTAGACTTAACACATTTTATTTAAGTATATCTTTATGATTTTAATGTGTAATTTCAGTCGACATAAAGAATTATTTTATTATGTTATTTATTATGTTATTATTATGTTATTTAATTATGTTATGATTTTATTAATTATTTTATCTTTCATTTATTTTATTTTAGTATGACGAGGATAAGCCTGTCCTCATTTGCTGTTGCCTGTGCACTTTAATGTATACCGTCATGTGTTACTTGTTGGTAAATGTCTTGTCCTGTCTTCACCGTAGGATAGTTAGGAACGCAATGTCGATCTCTCTGTATGTCTTGTATGATGACAATAAACCTGACTTTTACTTTGACTTTGAATTAAATTAATTCCAGAATAAACTGCCTGCTTTTAGAATCAATTAATTTAAGAAATATTTAGACAGAAAAAAAAGTATTTATACTTCTGAGCTGTGTGTTTTTGTGATTTAATTTAAGCTAGCCAAGTGTTCTGTTAGCTTTTGCTACCATCTATTCACAGATGGTTCGTAGGCTATTGACTTGATGATACGTTAAAACGGTCTACGTTTTCTTACTTTGTTTTGATTTTGAACTATGTGAAACTGGCTAGTTGCTTTATTGTAGTTGGCTGTAAACTGTATAGCTGCAGTCAGAGTCGAAGCCAGGACATACTCCCTCCCGCCTAATATTCAGACATCAGAATTTGGCCGATAAGCATGAGAAACTAAGTTAAATGAAGAGAAAGACAAAACTGTGAGAGAAAAAAAGCAGCTGTTCTACCGCCCTGCAGTATTGGCACATTTGAGGAATGCGTTTGGTGACTTCAGAGCTTACAATTATTCTAAATTCAATAATCAAGATGGTTATGGTTGATTGTTTGCTCAGTTTTCATTGAGTGTAATCACAGGATTGCTCTGGTGGGAAAATTTTTCAAGTACTTTTAGTGTATGGTTTGCGAAATTAACCACCCGCAGTTTCTGAGGGCACCTGCACAGTAACAGCTCGCTACCCCTCGGCATCACTGACGCCTGTGATTTGCGTTGGACGACGTCTTCTCTGCTGAAACAAACTATGGTAGTAAATTGTGGAGGAGAGTGATGACTGTAAGCTTGTCAGGAGTGACTTTAACTGAGAAAATGAGCTGCTTACCTTGTCTCTATCAGAAACCCTCATTTTAGTGTAATCCATTGATGAAGAGTTTGGTTTACCAAACATTCATTTATAGAATTGGTGTTACATGAATAATACAAATACCTTTGCAGTACAATGCAAATGAAGTGACAGAAAGTAGCAGTTGTGTTATTGAAATGTTTTTGTTTCTACTAAAGTTTTGTTTACTGTGGCTGTTTTATTGTAGACTGCTATTAAAACTGTTTTTTTCTATTTCTTAACAATCTAGTTAGAAGTTACATGTGCGTTCACATGTACCAGAGGCACAATTAAGATGTTTACTTAAACACAAGGGATAGAGATGGTAATTGTTTAAGTAATGTCTTTTTAAAATGCTGCTCATTTTCATTTTTGTACACACATTTGATAGTGTATCCACTAGGGACACTATTATCTTGGTAAGTCCACACAAATTCCTCACATAGATATTTCTCACAACAATATTGCAGTAATCAGCTCGTTTAAACAATGGTTTGAATCATAACTCTCAAGGATGAATATTGCATAATTGTCTAGTATTGTTTTTGTTTCTCTCAATTGTATTTTTGTATATTTTCAGATTGCACTGACTTCATGGGCACGAAGCAGTAAAAGTTAAACAAACAAATTCCCTGACCAGAATGATAATTTTTTTCCTTCTTTTATTTATTTGGCACTATGGTGGTATTGCTTTTTAACTTAAAAGATTTTAGGTTCCCTTTAGATATGCAACATACTTGTATGTATGCACATTGAATTGCCTCGTGTACAAATTGTGCTCTACAAATAAACTTGCCTTGCCTATTGCATCAGTTCCCATGGTGACTGTACTTTTTTTTTGCCTTCAACTTTTTCTTTTTGTCGTTTGTCCAGTTTATGTGGCAGTGTGAAGACTGTGGTGCTGAAGTGTCTAGATCTGCCGGTCAGGCAAATCAGTAATTTCAGGTCACCAGCAAAGCAGTCACTGCAAATC